>NW_007729437.1:0-33065 GCF_000696425.1 Galeopterus variegatus | reverse complement strand
CCCCCCCCCCCCGCACCTCCCCCACCCCGCGTTGGCCTTAGCGGCTTTGGCTTCGCATTTCGGCATGTAGTTTCCAAGCTTGCCTCCCACCTGATCGAAGGAGGTTTCCTGTCTATACACCTGAATAGAACAATTGTAGTCTTTTTCTAATTAAAAAACAAGCAAAACAACAACAGAAAAAACATTACAGATGGGTTATAACTAAAAAGAAATTATTTACCTTATTTAGTTATTCTAAATTTTTTCTTCTCTCTTTTGAGGTTCTATGAGGTAAATTCTAGTGTATCTTTTTTTGAGTTATGCACTGATTTTAAAATTTCCCAAGGGAAAGTTTGGTTAGGAATTTAGATTTTTACTAATTGATATGATACATTCCAAAATAAAGTTTGAATTCTTTTTTGGTGGAAAACATGTGATGTATTGATGTATTGCACTGCTTCTACTGGCATGATTGCTTAAAAATTGGTGCATTTGCCATCAGGACTCATATATATAAGTATATGTACCTTGTATATGAGTATATTTCCTTATATAATGTATATGAGTATATATACCTCAAAGGTATATACACCTCAAAGTAAAACAGAAGAAACTTGCCTGGCACAGTAAAGGGGACTCACTAAATGGATGAAAGTTAAATCAAAGACTTATTTTCAACCTCGTCCTCTGTGTTCATCCTTATGCCTACACTACTCAACATTGTGTACCTGGGGCATACATCTTTGATCTGGAGTATTACTGAATCTGGCTGGAGTGGAATAGTTAGCAGTGTGTGTTTAATAATTACGGTGTTTTATGTTTATAAATCACTATCAAAGTAGCTTTATGATATAATCACATGTAAATGGAAATATGTTTTTAAACCCAAGTGTTCATAAGAATCAGGGATAGATTGGTTTTATATATTTATTTTTAATGTAACTATTTTTTTAAATGTAACTATTTTTCCCAAGAGATATACTTACAGCAACACGTTTTAGAGAAACCATTCTTTCAAATGTTAAATTTTATGAAGATAACATTAAAAATCACTTGTTTATCACTTTAGATTGATTTTGGTGACACAAAAGATAAAGTACTGGTGTTTTTCAAGCTTCGACCTGAAGTAATTACCGATGAGAATCTACATAATAACATTCTTGTTTCATCTATGTTAGAGTCTCCTATTAATTCCCTTTACCAAGCAGTACGGCAAGTATTTGCACCAATGTTGTTAAAGGTAAGTAAAGTAGCTGTATAGTCATGCTATTTTTTTTTTTTAAATCTGTATATTCTGATAAATGTTTTCATAAACACAAACATAAATATTTATTATTTTATTTACTGTTAATGTCATCAGTATTTTGTGTTTTAATTAAAATGTCTTTTCTTAACCTTTCATTTTAAAGTAAGCTTTGTTGACAAATATGGAGAAAGGTATAAAATGCAATCCACATGAGCTTTTACATTTAAATAGTAAATGATTTTTATAAAGTTTTAACTGTTGAGAGGACTTTTTATCCCCCTTATGAAAGGGAGGTAGTTGGAAGCTTTAAAAATGAGACAGGGGTTGGAGTTAGTTCTTTCTTTCTTTCTTTATTTTGTCCTTTTTTTTTTTTTGAGACTGGCCGCACAGCGCTCAGCCAGTGAGCGCATAGGCCATCCCCATATAGGATCCGAACCCGTGGCGGGAGCGCTGCTGCACTCCCAGCGCCGCACTCTCCCGAGTGCACCAGGGGCTGGAGTTAGTTCTTTAGACAGTGTTTTAGGAAGCCAATTTGATTGGCACATTTCGGTTAATGGTTGCTCTTGTCTGTTTTTATTTTTTAGGATCAGGAATGGAGCAGAAACTTTGATCCCAAACTTCAGAGTCTTTTGAGTGAACTAGAAGCTGGGTTGGGTATAGTTCTACGAAGATCAGACAATACTTTATCAAAATTAAAATTTAAGGAAGATGACACAAGAGGTATATAATCATAGCTTAATCAGAGAAAGTACATGATTATTTCTTTAGTACATTAGTAAATGAACATATTTCTTTCTTTTTTTTTTTTTTTTTTGTCTTTTTCCGTGTCCGTCAACGGATTGCAACCCTCAGTGTTGCCCCCGCATCCGGCCGGGGACCGGCAATGGGACCGCAACCCTCGGCGTTGCTCCCGCGCCTCGCTCAGCCAGTGAGCAGGAACCGGTCCATATGTGGGATCCGAACCCTCCGGCGGGAGCGCCCCCGCGCTTCCCAAGCGGCGCACTATCCAGTGCGCCACCAGGCCGGCCCTGAACATATTTCTTCACAGATTTCTTTTCACACTTTTGGAACTTCTCTGAACATAAGCTTTTAAAAAATGAATAGATTTATATGGATTTGGAGCAAAGAAAAATGTAAACTTTAACAATGTGCAATTTGTTGAAAATACAGTTGATTCTTGCTATTCACAGTAGTTATGTTCTATAAAATCACTGTGAACATTGAATTAGTGAATACTAAACCATTGTTCTTAGGGGAAATACAGGGTTAGGTTCCTTGGAGCCTCTGGTTACAACATTTCATCAACTTATCAATAATATATAACCTTATTTTGTGTGTTTCTGTTTAAAGACTCTTTAATATATGTACTTGATTAACATTGACTTCATGGCCAACAGCACCATAACTCATGTCTGAATGAAGCTTGTCTAACATATGTATTTTCTCTGTAAGGCACATCACAACCTTCTTGTGCTTAGGAACACTAGGCAGAACTTCAGCACTATGCTTAGGGACCTATTTTAAAAAGTGACCTATTTTAAAAAGTGACATTATAAAAAGGGACCAAGAAAAAGCACAAAAATGTGAAAAATGTGACACTAAATAGACTGAGAAAAGGATACTTGTTTACAGTATGAGGTAGGAAACAAGAAGGCAGAGTATTGTTGTCTTGTTTGACTTGAGCTGGAATGTGTGTCAGTTGACTCAAATTTTTTGCTTCTCTGTTACAGAATATGCAAGTAATGGGGACTGACTGATTATATACCTTGCAAAGATAATAGGCCATCAACTTTTATTTTAAAGTATATTTTATGTGAAGCTGTCTAATTATAATTTTATTGTGGCTATAGATTACTATTCATATGAACAATTAATATGAAATGCATGACTTATACAAATAATTATTTTAAAATGTTGGATATAATTTTATGTTTTGCTTGAATAATAAACTACATGCTTTTTGAAGTCCATAAACCAAGAAGAATAGTGCATTTATTTTCAGCATGTGATTAGGCAACTAGAAATTGTCCAGTTCATTGGGAAATTTAAAAACAAATTTAAAAGTAAAACTATTTAAATTTTTTTATACTTTTAAATTAAATTTAAAAAATTATTGGTTAAATTATAATTATTTTCATTTCAATGGTATTTAATAGCATGATGGTATTGGAATTAGATTTAGGAAATATGCATGTATGTAGACATAACCAAAATCAGTAAATGAATTACATAACTTTCTGGCTTTTCACTTTCCATTGATAATTCTTTTTTTTTTTCTCTTCACTTTTGCAGGTATTCTTACACCAAGTGATGAGTTCCAGTTTTGGATAGAACAAGCTCATCGTGGAAATAAACAGAGTAGTAAAGAAAGAGCCAGTTATTTTAAAGAATTATTTGAAACAATTGCAAGAGTATGTGATTCATATGTAGTTATATATCAGGTTTCTTATAAAATTACTTTAAGATTCAATTTTTACTATTTTCCTCTGTTTTAAAATCTACTTAAAGGTTGTGAACAAAATACATTCTTCATATGTAGCAAAGTTTACTTAAGATATGTATTTAAAGTGAGTACAGCTTAGAAAACCAACACTTAGTTACTAATCTCTAGTAAATATTTTTCTCAAAAATAAAATTACTTTTCTGCAGGTACGTAGTGAAAAACAAAACCCCAGTATACTAGCAGAGGTTTTCTCATGCAGAGATATGTTCTTTTGAAATAATGTTCGCTTTACTCAAATTAACATTTTGAAGTAATTTGAAAGATGAAAAGTCTTAGTTTTATGCCTGTTTGAATGATTACTCCTTGATGTATCTACACAGAGATTAAATAAGTAACCATTTTAAATATGAGTATAAATAGGTTCTTTTCAAAGCAAATATATAGCAATTTTCTACTTGTTTCCACTTATTTTAATAATATTATTTTAATGGAGTGTGTGGAATGGTTTTAAGCTTTTTTTGGTAACAATGGTGAAATATAGAATAATAAACCTTGTAGTATGGTTGTATTATTGTTTATCATAGCATTACACAGCACAATAAATGAATGAATAAAGACATGTTAACTACAATGGGTAGCGTATATGGTGTTAAGGCCCCCTCCATTGGGTGAATAAAAGAAATGAATCCAAAGTTAAAGAAAATTAGGCCAAGTGTGTAAATAAATGAATAGACTTTTTGCAATTCTTTTTTTTTCTGGCTTTCATGAAGTTTATGTTTGTGGAGGAACTTGTAGGGTATTTACATAAAGAAGTAATTATTATCTGGTAGAAAAAGGAGGAGAAAATAATCTGGTAAATATTAGTTTAGCAGTTGACAAATTCTGGGAAAATTTTGATTATATTACCCAAGGTACAAATATGATTATGTTTAAAAATTAATGAATTTTGTTTTTAGGAGTTTTATAACTTGGACAGTCTGTCCTTACTGGAAGTTGTTGACTTAGTGGAGACTGCTCGGGATGTGATAGATGATGTGTGGAGACAAACAGAACATGATCATTATCCTGAGTCACGAATGTTACATCTCTTAGACATCATAGGTACTAGTAAAGAAATAAACTTTTGGAATTTTGGAAGCCTGTCTTATTTTACTTTCTTTTTTTCTTTTAAGCCCTTACTTAAAATGCTCCTTAATTTAATAATTGCTATTTAAAATAACTTTTAAAACAAATTATGCAGAATTATTTAAATAGATACCTGTATGTAGTTGGTTAATTTCGGGTGTGTGTTAAATTCTTTGACCATTGATAGAACTAAATTTACATAAATATTTACTATTTATGCATATATTATTGGACTTTATTTTGAAATGAACCAAAAAATTACTTAAAATATATTGACTTATCCATCAATATTAAAATTTTTGAACTGTCAATTTTTGAAACTACCTTTCTCGTTATTATTTTAAGGATATTATTAGATAAATACATAAAGGTGTGTGTATAATGGTCTTATTATAGCATTGTTTATAATAAAAGAGTAGAAACAAATAGGAATTGAGTATTTTTTTATGTAATTCTACATCCATACGGTAGATTCTACAGTCTTAAAAAAATTGTATATATATTTTTACACTTGAAAGATGTACATGATACATTGAATGATACACTGAATGATGCAAAAATGCAAACTAATGTTGTGTGAATATGTGTTTTTTAAAAAAATACTTGTTATTGTCAGAGATAGTTGAAGGATATTCATGTGGTATTTCATAGATCCTTGGTTTGCTAATTTGTATATTTTTAAAATTTTGTTATAACACATGCATTTTGTAATTATTCTGTAAAAAGACATTTATTTTCATTAAAATCTTTGCTCTTTTATTAGGTGGTTCATTTGGAAGGTTTGTTCAGAAAAAGTTGGGAGCTTTGAACCTATGGGAAGATCCTTATTATCTTGTAAAAGAAAATCTGAAAGCTGGTATTTCAATTTGTGAACAGTGGGTGATAGTCTGTAATCATCTAACAGCTCAGGTGTGGCCCCGCTATGTTCCTCATCCATGGAAAAATGAAAAATATTTCCCAGAAACACTTGACAAACTTGGCAAACGCCTTGAAGAGGTATCAGTTTGATTATCTGGGTCTTTGTCTTTAAGTGTGAAATAGGTCTTCATTTGTTTGTGATTGTATTTTATAATCAATAAGCATTGCACATCTAATAGAAATTATTTAAGTTTGGGGAGAGGAGTTAAAGTTCATGTGAGATAATTTATAGTAATCATCTGGCACAGTGCCAGGTGCACAGTGGGCACTAAGTGCTAGTTTCTGCCTCCTTTCTTTTTCTTTAGTGTGTGACTGGTTAGTTGGGAACTTCTATTTTGTTCTGTGTTGTAAAAAAGATAATTAACCCACTCATCCATGTATGGAAGCTCTCAGACATTCTCTTGGCTATTGAAATTGTTTCTAAGTAGGGACAGCTTTTTAGGGAGTACTCAGTGGAAATATTTGAAACAGCTGCTTAATTCACATAAGTTATGATCTTCAGTATAGAACTTCTATATTTAGCTTCAAGAGACAGGCAAAATGAGATTATTTGAACATTGCAAAGCTGACTTTTTCACTCTATGCTTAAGGGAACCATAGTTCTTTGTTAGGATTTTTTTTTAACGTTTTTGTTATGGAATATTTCAAACATACACAAAAGTAAAATAGTATAATGAATGCCACTGTACCCATCACTCAGTTTCAACAGTCATTGATGTTACTCAGTTCTTGTCCATCTTTGTCTTCCTTGCCTCCTTTTTATTTTTTCTTGGCTGGAGTATTTTTAAAGCTGAGATATCATATGCGTCCACCCTTAATAAATAACCACAATACCACTATTACACCCAACAAAATGACAATAATTTCTTAATGCCATTTTATATCTAGCCAGTGTTCATTTACTCCGGTTGTATCAGAATTTTTTTCTAGTTGGTTTACTTGAAACAGGTTGCAAACAAGGCTCGCACGTTGTATTTGGTTGATATGTCTCCTAAGTCACTTTTAATCTAAAACAGTTTCCCCTTTCTATTTTTCATGCCAGACAGCACTTCCCACCTTTTCAATTTGTCTGATTATATTGTGTTATTTAGCATGTTCCTGTCTCTCCCATTTTTTTTCTATTAAATACTAGTTAGCTATAAAGCTTTGATTAGATTGATTCCTTTTTTTTTCTTTTGTAAGCATTCTTTTATATGTGGTGCTCTATGGCTCTTACACATTACATCAGGAGACGTGTAGTGTCTGGTTTTCCCACTTTTAGTGATGTTAAATTTGACCTGTAGGTTCAGGTACCATCAGCCCGTTTGATCCACAGCCATTGATGATCATGAGGGGTTGCAAAATGGTGATTTTCTAATTCTGTCATTCCTTCTGCATTTATTAGTGATGATTTTTCTATATGGAAGAATTTTTATCATCAACTTTTTACTTACTCTGAAATATAGTTTGTGTAGGAATGGCAGTATAGACAATTGCTTCTTTCTTATTATTTATCACTTTTCAGGACAATGAACAGTAGGTTAGTGTCATAATAAGTTTTATAGGTAACAAATGAAATGTGTTTTAGTAGTGTCATTATGAACTCATAGATTTTTATATTTTATGTGGTTCAGTCCTTTGTTGTTATTATGCTCAAATTGTTCCATCTTTGGGCAATGATTGCCCCTTCAAGTTGGCTCTTGTGTAACTTTGATGTGACTTCAATATTTCTTTGATAATTTTCATGCCCCTCACAAATGTCCTACCCCAGCCCATTTTGTACATTTTCTTTCTCATACCTGGAATTAGCTATTTCTCCAAGAAGCCTGGTTCTTTTTGGTGGGAAATGGTATATTGTAACAACGTGGTTAGGGAAGTGCTAACTGTTACTTAATTATCAATGCTTTTAGGCCTTCTCAGTACATAGAATTGTTAAATAGGTATTTTTTTTTTAGGAGGAAAAAAATAAATCATGAGTTTATACTGCTATTTCCAACTCAAATGGGAAATTATAATGTTTTTACTTAAACGTTTTTTTTTTTTTTTTTTTTTAAAAAGATGACCGGTAAGGGGATCTTAACCCTTGACTTGGTGTTGTCAGCACCACGCTCACCCAGTGAGCTAACCGGCCATCCCTATGTGGGATCTGAACCCTTGGCCTTGGTGTTATCAGCACCGCACTCTCCCGAGTGAGCCACAGGGCCGGCCCTTTACTTAAACTTTTTGATTACCTTTTGATTGTTGGTGGAAATTTTCAGTTCAAAATACAATGATATTTGTTTTCCAGCTGTTTGTAAATTATAAATAATAGGGCAGTTAATATGTCATTTCATTATTAGTAGTGCAATTTATTGAAGAATAACGAAAATCAGTCAGAAGTTTTTACAATATTAAGGGAAGACTAAAAATTTACTTGGGAGCTTTAAATATAGTTCACAGATATTTAGATCTTATATATTTTTACTAGGTTTGAGCACACTTATTAATGTTAGAGTCATGATACAGTTATGTCTTTGAGCATCACTTTTATTATTGATGAATAGTAATTCTCAGATTATAATTTCAGTTTTATTGTTAATTTCAGAGAACCTACCTTAATGAAAATTCTTGCCCAACATCTTTAGATTTTAGACCTACTTATGTAGATTTTTAAAAATTTAAATAAATTTTTTTGTTTTGATATTTTATCTTTTAGGTTTTGGCTGTTAGAACAATTCATGAGAAACTTCTCCAGTTTCTACCTGCCGGTGAAGAGGAAATTACATGCCTGGCTCGAGTATTTGAACCTTTTACTGGCCTGAATCCTGTGCAATATAATCCATATACTGAGGTTGAATATATATGTGTTTATATATATAATTTCCTGTTTGTATTGTTCTTTTTAAAGGCAGATTTAAAAAATATTAAAATCTAACAATATTATTAATGTGTTTAGCCTTTGTGGAAAGCTGCAGTGTCTCAATATGAAAAAATTATTGCACCTGCTGAACGAAAAATAGCAGGAAAATTAAAAAATTATATTTCAGAAATTCAAGACAGTCCACAACAGGTAAAATGTTGAAGTATTTCACTTTTAATATTTCCCTTGTTATTTTAAGAGACATGTGTTTTTACTAAGTTGATCCATTGGAGTGAACATATACTCATTTTGTTTTATATTAGCTTCTTCAAGCATTTCTGAAATATAAAGATTTGGTGAAGCGTCCAACTATAAGCAAAGAATTGATGTTAGAAAGAGAAACTTTACTAGCAAGACTTGAGGACTCAGTTAAAGGTAAAAGTTTGTCAGAGCTTATAGTGTTTGCTTGAGAAAATATTTTTATAGATTTCGTTTTTATTTGTTGCACACCATTTAGGATTAAGACTACATATTCTGACATTTTTATGTTGAAGATTAACTTACTCATTTCTGTTATAACAGGTTATTTTCTTTCTGTGTCTCATGTCATACATGGTAAGGTCTTTAAAAGTAAGGACCAACTCTTACTATTTTTTTTTTATCTACAACGTTTGTCGTAGTGCTTGGTACATGGAAGGCATTTAGGAAATCTTTGCAAAAGCTGTGTAATCATTTATATGATTTAAATTTTATAGATTTTCGATTAGACTTTGAGAATCGGTGCCGAGGAATTCCTGGTGATGCATCAGGACCACTTTCTGGCAAAAATCTTTCAGAAGTTGTCAATAATGTAGTTTGGGTTCGCCAGTTGGAATTGAAGGTATTTTTTTTTCTAATAAAAGTTGAAGAATGCTAATGGTAAAATGTGCTAAATTAAAGCATGTGGAAAGTACGTTAGAACTGTAGTGAAATATTCTGTTTTTCTTGGCATATCCACCTAATTTTCATGTAAAATGTAGAAGTCTGAAAAAGTGTAGAACAGGTTCTAATGGTGTTATTCATTCCTTGGATAGAGATAGTTATTAAAGCACTTATTATTCCAGTTGCAGTTGTTCCAGGCAAGTGTCTTTAAAAAAATTATTCAAGAGGAAAGCATCCTTTACTCTTAATTAAAAAAATATTATTTGGAAGTCTTGGTAGTTGCAAAGACTATCTGCAAGTATGTTTATGTAACTTAATCACTTAGATTTAAAGGAAGTTAAAGTAAATGTGAAAGGTAATTATGTCATTGTTTGAGGTAGGGACAGGAATTTATAGATTTAAAAGATCATTATTTTAATATTTTAATATTTTCAAAATTGACCTAGGACTCTTGTGGACTTACTAATTAATATGTGGTACAATATCTTGCATTTGACTCATACAATAAATATTGATTGATTATAGTCTGCAATCAAGAGCAAAAAGACATAGAGTATTATTATAAAAGCTAGCATACTTGGCAGTTTTATTTATTCAAGTTTGCATTTGATGTTTTATTTTCTGGAATATTTTGCTTCATTCTGTCAGCTTTCAAGGGCACTAAAATGTTCTTGTACAGTTGTGGAGGAAAGGCACTTCTCTTTCAGCTGACATTCAAATTGCCCTAATTATTGTTTGAGCTATAAACCAGAGCATTTAGCTAAGCATTTAGCTCCTGAGCATACTTAGGAGTATTGCTGAAGTGCTCGGAATTTCCTTTGAAAATCAGTGGGGCACAAATATGGTAAGACCTGACTTTCCATTATTTTACCCTTCAAATTATGCCTTGTATCCTCTTGTATTTTGCTATTTTGAGGTTGTATAATTCAGAGGTAAAGTAGGAATTGATATTCTTAAATCTCTGGCAAATCTGTTTTACTATTTGTAGATGAATGGGAAAATAATTTCTGAATCACAGATCAGGTAAGGGGGCTCATTATTTTATGTTAGAGTTTAAATATCACATATCTTGTAATTCGACTTTTTAAGGTAGATGATACTATCAAGATTGCAGAAGCTCTTTTATCTGACTTGTCAGGATTTCGATCCTTTCATCGAAGTGCTGCAGATCTCTTAGACCAGTTTAAACTATATGAACAGGAGCAATTTGATGATTGGTCCAGGGATATTCAGTCAGGTTTGTCTGATTCCAGATCCGGTTTATGGTAAGTATAAATATACTAAACTATAAAATCTAAAACTATATGTTATTAACCCAAATGGTTAGGTGGAATTTATCATCTTTCTCCTTTCTCCAAACTTGCTGCTTCTCCTTTAATTCTTTTTGTTTGTTAGCTTTTGATCATCAACATTTTTAAGTCATTAGGGTAGGAAACTCTGATGATATAGTTAGTTGACAGCCTCCTCCTTGCTTCTCATGTCTGTTTCCTGTGGAATTAGACTTTCTCTCTCATGATTTTTTGTTATTGGTACTCATATATGTTTTTCGATCTTTTTACATTCATATTATAAATACACACACACACACACACACACACACACACACACACTTTAAACTGTGAATTATATTAATTTTAAACTCCTTGAGACAGGGAGTATTTCTTCATGGTTCCCAACATAGTAAGGCTTTAGTAAATATTTTTTGAGCTATGTTGAATATATTAATTGATTAGTGTTGTTGTTCTAACAGGGATTTAAAGTGGATGGTCTAGAAAAACCATTGTTTCTTTGTACTTCAGATCAACTTTCTCCAGCATATTATTGCTTATATTTTTAGAAACTTTTTTAAAGTAATTTTGTCCATGATATGAAGTTCTGTTTATTTCCCCGATACTGCTACAAAAGATAATTAGACCAAAAGTGGTGCTTTTTAAATTGGATTAATACTTTTTTTTCTTTATTTAGAATTCTGGCTCTGGAGGAAGAATAGAGGAACCAGAGGTGCTAGGGCATATTGATCGTAACTTTATGCTATTTGACTCTTTTCCTTCCATTCTTAGCCTAAAACATGAGAGATGCTACCAGCTAAAAAAAAGAAAAAAAGGGTGCTTTAGTCAACTAATTCCAGAAAATTTGCATACTTCACCATTATATCTCCAGTAAAGAATACTTTATGTATGGTAGAATACATACATAAAGCTTTGTTACACCTAGTGTTTCCCATTTGTCAATGAAACTCCCCTTCTCTTCTTTTTTGGTGTCAAACTTCTTAATTTCCTGTAGAATCATCAGTGTGTTTTGAACACATTTTGGGAAATGCTGGTATATACAAACTAATTTTGAAGATCAGTCCCAAATAAAGGCCAAAAGGGTTACCATTATTGTTTTCTGACAGGCTTTATGTGCATATAGGAAGTTTGAGCTAAATCATCATTTTAAGCCATTTTAAAGCATCTCCTTTTTATTATGCTTTGTTTTATGTGTTTTTAAGTATGTACAATTAAAAAAATCTGTAGTTTTTTTTTACTTTGAGTTAATACTAGATTTACAGAAAAGTTGTAAAAACTATTATGTTTTTCATCAGTCAAAAGATAGAAAACAAGAAACTTAACAGGTTACTCATTTTATTTTGTAGTATTCAGGCTAACAGTCGAATTATGGAATTGGATCCTAATGATGGATCGTTAAAAGTGCATTATTCAGATCGTTTGGTGATTCTTCTGAGAGAAGTTCGTCAGCTTTCTGCACTTGGCTTTGTTATTCCTGCCAAAATACAGCAAGTTGCGAACATTGCACAGAAATTCTGCAAGCAAGCAATTATTCTTAAACAAGTATGAAATTATATTTTTGAAAATATGCCTATTCTGAGTTCCTTACATTTAACTAGAATATGTTAAAGGTTTTATTTTCTACTTTTGATTTTTTTTAGGCTAGTAGAATAGCACTGTTAACTCTTCTGAAATTATGCTTTGCTAAATGACTACATTATAAAGTTTGCTTTGTAACTTATATAGGAATTTATTAATTTAAGGTATTATTGTTACTGCTTTTTATTCTAAAAGCATTAGGAAAAATAGAATGTTATTTTTTTCTTTTCCTTCCTTCCCCTCTCTTTCTTCTCTCCCTCCCTCCTTTCTTTCTCTTTCTCTTTCTCTCTCCCCCCCCCCTTTTTCTTTCTTTCTCTCTGTTACTTCCAAGAGTTTTAAAGGATCTTCTAATTAAAGGGTCCTCTGCCTGCCTTCTAGGGGCAGATTCTTAGAGGATTATCAGGCCAATAAATTGGTCTGTTTCTAGTCATTTCCTCAGTCTACCTATTTGCACATTGCTATCCTATCATTTCCTTGTTTAAAACCATTGGAAAGTTTTTAGGTAAGAGTTTTGGGTTTGGATTTTATTCTCAAGTGTATTGGGAAGTTAGTAGTTTTGGGGTAGGCAAGAAAGAGATGTGATGTATGTTTAAAAGAGACCACTTCGAATAGACTACAGAAGACTGTGATTGGAAGCAGGGATACCAGTTAGGAGACTGTTGCACTAGTCTTGCCAAGAGATGAGAGTATGTGGCTTAGGGTGGGATTGATAGAGCTGAGGTGAAGTGGTTGGATTCAAGATATATTTTGAAAGTATTGGCAATAGGCTTTTGCTGATGTGAGATGTCAGAAAAGAGTTAAGGAAAACTCAGAGAATTCTTGTTCTGAGCAATGGATAAATCATTTTATATATACTGAATAAGGAAGTAGCAGGCTTGGAGAGGTACGGAATTAGGAATTCAGTTTTTTAGCACTTAACATGCTTTATTAGGTTTCTCTCTTCCTTATGGGACTGTGAACTTTTTGATTCTAGGGGCTAGGTTTTATAATCCTGTTTAATCAGCCCTCAGGACGTGACTTGGCAAATTGTAGGAACTCAACATATATATGTTGATTGTATATATTAATACATGAGTAAATGTTGTATTGGGGATGAAAAACATTTTCTGTATAATCTTAGGAATGAGAAAAATTAATATTTCCATTCAAGCAATTAAAAATGAAAAATTAAAACTTAAAAATGAAATTTATTATTTTTTATTGATTATTGTAATTGGACTTTTACTTTATAGGTGGCACATTTTTATAATTCTATTGATCAACAAATGATTCAAAGTCAGAGGCCAATGATGTTACAATCTGCCTTAGCATTTGAACAAATAATTAAGGTAAATGGATTTTCTATGTTATTATATTTAGATTTTACATATGTGTTTCTTATTTCTTAGTGTTTTGGTTTACCCTTCAGCTTAACATAACCATTGATCTACACTTTATTTTGATCCCCAATGACTTCCTTCACTCTTAACAAGTAACATTTTTTTCCAACTGCTGATTTAAATGGTTATAATATTTTACATATTTTGGTATTGATTTTGATCAATTACATTAATATAGACAGTGTTTGTGTTATATGCTATTATATTTATTAATCCAGTGAAGTTTGAGCTCCTTATAATTCAAAAGTTCTTTGGTGCTTTTCCAACCATCTCTTGATTTTATAATTTAAGATTTATTTGCTCTTTATGTGTGCTTATTTAAATATCCATGTTTATGAAATTAGGACAACCCACAATAGGGTTTAAAGTGTATGTTACTGTGTGACTACTAACTTTTTGAGATCTATATTTTTAGTCTTTTTTTTTTTTTTTTCCTTTTTGTCTTTTTTTCATGTCCGGCAACGGATCGCAACCCTCAGTGTCGCACCCGTACCGGACCGGGACCGGCAATGGGATCGCAACCCTCGGTGTCGCGTCCGCACCTCGCTCAGCCAGTGAGCGGGAACCGGTCTGTATGTGGGATCCGAACCCTCGGCGGGAGCGCCGCTGCACTCCCAAGCGGCGCACTGTACCAGTGCGCCACTGGGCCGACCCTATTTTTAGTCTTTATAGACATGAAATATTTGAAAAAATAAATAGAAGAGGAATATACTCTTTTATTCTTTTATTTGACAGTGGATAACTAGTTGTGTTAGGGTCATCAAGACTACCCCCAGGTTCTGTGATTTGCTAGAAGAACTCACAGGACTAAGTGTACAGTCGTATTCACAGCAGTGATTTTTTGCAGTGAATAGGTACAAAGCCAAATCAGCAAAGGGAAAGGTACATGGGGTGAAGTACCAAGAAACCAGGGGCAAACTTCCAAGAGTTCTCTCCCAGTGGAGTCACGCAGGGTGTGCTTCATTCCATCAGCAATGAATTGTAACATGCGAAATGTTGTCTTACCAGGGAAGTTCATTAGAGACTCAACACACCCACATTTTTATTGGTGGCTGGTCACATAGGCATCTTCTGCCTAGTTTGATACCAAAGTTCCAGGCTCCCAGAAGAAAAGCAAGTATTCAGCATAAACCATATTATTTAGGTACAGTGAGCCACTCTTACCGGTTAGGGTATTGGGAACCCTTCCAAAATCTTAAGTTCCCAGATGCCAGCTAAGGGCCAATCTTTAAAGCAGGGTTTTCAAAGAAAAGCAGTCATACTTGTGTGTTAACTCTTTTCTGCATAGAAGTTCTCAGGCTTAAAATTTACTAGAAGTTATGTAATTTATATTACAGATCTTATTAAAAATACTTTTTTTCTTGGTGCCAAAGATTAACATGAGTTTTTAATGGAAAGTTTATAATATACAGATTAAAAAAAAGAAAAAATTGTCCTATAATCATACCACAAAGAGAAGGCCATTTTTAACAGTCTGTTGTCTATTTTTTTTTTTTTTAAAAGATGACCGGTAAGGGGATCTTAACCCTTGACTTGCTGTTGTCAGCACCACGCTCAGCCAGTGAGCGAACCGGCCATCCCTATGTGGGATCCAAACCTGGGGGCTTGGTGTTATCAGCACCGCACTCTCCCGAGTGAGCCACGGGCCGGCCCTGTTGTCTATTTTTTTAAACTTTTTTTTTAAATATGTATTTTTGAAAATATATGTACATTTTTGAAAATGGGATCATACTTTATTATGTTTGTTCTCTTAATTTTCCTTTATTATTTTTATTATTTCCTTTATTAGTTTTGTTCTCTTAGTTTTTCTTATTTATTTATGTTTGTTCTCTTAATTTTCCTTTATTATTATTATTATTTTTTTTTTTTTTTGTCTTTTTTCCGTGTCCGGCAACGGATCGCAACCCTCAGTGTGCGGGAGTGCTACTGCGCTCCCAGCGCCGCACTCTCCCGAGTGTGCCACGGGCTCGGCCCAGTTTTTCTTATTTTTATTTGGCTGCTTTCTCTTTGTCTGCTTTCAAGATTTCAAAGATTCCTTGTCTATTATTTTCAGAAATTAATTATTATGTGGCCTGACATGGAATTTTTTAAGTTTTTCTTATTTGGGTTTCATTTAGCTTTTTGAATCAGTAGGTTTACATATTTTGCTAAATTTGGGAAGTTTTCAGTCATTATTTCTTTGAATTTGTTTTTCAGTCTTTTTCACTTCTTTTCCTTGAGAATGTCAATAGTATATATTTAGCTCTTTTGTCTTAGAGATCCCTGAGACTTCATTTTTATTTTTCTTTTCTATTTTCTTTATGTTCCGATTGGTAGTTCTATTGATTTGTCCTCAAATATACTAGTTCTGTCCTCTGACATTTCCACTCTACTATTGAGTCATCCAGCAAATATTTTATGTTTGTTTTTGTAGTTTTCAGATCTATACATTCCATTTTTTTTTCTGTCTATAATTTTGTTTTTTTCTTGAGAAAATTTTTCTGTCTTTTTTTTTCTTTTTTCCCTCACTAGTTTCACGAGAATTTGTTATTGCTTTTTGAAGCATTTTTATGATGGTTGCCATAAAATAATTGTCAGAAAATTCCAACATCAGATTCATTTCTGTGTTGGCATCTATAGCTTGTTTTTCTCATTCAAGTTGTGATTTTACTAGTTCTTGATATTACAAGTGATTTTCAATATATCTTGGTCATTTTAGATATTATGATATTTTGGATAATATTTGTATTAGTCCATTTCTATTGCTTATAACAAAATACATGGAACTGGGTGATTTATAAGAAAAACAAAATTTATTGCTTACAGTTTCTGAGGCTGGGAAGTCCAAAGTCCATCTGGTGGTGGTGGCAGTGACCCAGGGGTTTCACATTGCAAGATGAGGGAAGCAGAGCAGAGAGAACAGAGAGCAACAGGGAGAGAGCAGAAAGAGCGAGAGAGATTCTCTTCTTCTTTTAAAGGCCACAGAAACACGCCCCTGACCACCATTTTTAATCCATTTACTATGGCATGGTCCTATTATCTAGTCACCTCTTCAAGGCTCCACCTTTCAATTACCATAATAGGATTTCCCACCCTCTTAATAGTCACAGTGGGGGACAAGTTCCTAATATGTAAAACTTGCGGGACACAAGTCAAGCTTCAGGGAGTTTTGGGGAGATATGACTCAATCCACTACAATATTTACTCTTCATATTTTAGAAAACAGTTTTTCTGCTGAGGTATAGCATGAGGGCTGGGTAGGTAGTATGTTCAGTTTCCTTATGGCTGCTGCAGATACCATCCTGATAAAAGTGGAACACACTCACTCAGACTGTTTCATTGCAGATGAGTGGATTGGGGAGCTCAGTGCACCGTTTTGCCCTCCTGACACCTTCCTGTGAAAGTGAGGCACGAGTTTGTACTGTTATGTTGCCTTCAGCTCAGGTCCCTACTGGCTCCCATTGACACCAGCAAGGGAGGAGTTGAGGGCTGATTCATATTCCTCTGTTGCTACAAAGTAGGGGTGGAAGCTTAGCTCCTTGTTCAGTCCTGGCGACATTACCTTGGCAGGGGAATTGGAGCATTGCTTACTTTTGCTAAGTGGGGGATGAAAGATCAGCTGTCCACTTTGTCGCACTGAAACTGCAGAGAAGAACAGTATTTCCATTGGTGTTTGGCTAGAATAGAGTTGGTATTGCTGAAAAGATTTTCCTTTGTTAGGTTGCCATTTTCCTGGTACTTTGGCTAGGAAAAAGGCTTCTCTTGGAGCTTTTTTGGTTTGTGCCTGTGAGTGGTTCCAGATCAGAGTCTTCTTCAGTGGCCTGTCCTGGATATATAAAAGACAATAAGGAAATCCAGGTGTATCATTTTTTAGTTCCTGAGGTTTCTAGGCTGCCTTTTTTATTCTTCTTTTCAGTCTTCCTATGTTTATTTGTTGTCTTAAGTCCAGGGTTTTTTTAGCTGTAAGAGGGAGAACCTGGAAGAAATGAGGTTGCTCAGTCTTGACGAGTCTGCATTACCATTTATGAAATGGTAATTTATTATATGTTTTCTTTATTGCATGTCAGTGTTGAGAATAACTGAACTTATGATGTAGAATGTTAAATCTTTTGGAAAAACGAAATATCTTGACGAGTCTGCATTACCATTTATGAAATGGTAATTTATTATATGTTTTCTTTATTGCAGGTCAGTGTTGAGAATAACTGAACTTATGATGTAGAATGTTAAATCTTTTGGAAAAACGAAATGCATCTAAATGCTAAATTTCATTTATTGTAACATAGAATACAAAAGCAGGAAGTGGAGGAAAGTCACAAATTACTTGGGATAATCCTAAAGAATTAGAAAGCTACATCCAAAAACTCCAAAAGGCTGCTGAACGACTTGCCACTGAAAACAGAAAACTGAGAAAATGGCACACTACATTTTGTGAAAAGGTATATTTTGTTTCCAGAATTAAATAAACTAGGAGTAGTATTACTTAAAAAGTAATTAGGTTATAATTTTTAAAAGCTTCTTATTTTGAAATAATTTGAGACAAAGTTGAAAAAATAGTAGAGTTCACATTTATCCTTCACCCATCTTCCTTTAATGCTATCAAGTTGTATATAACCATAGTACAGTTAACATAACCAGGAAATAGACAGTTTTTGAATTTTACAACTTTTTCCACTAGCATTCTCTTTCTTTTCCTGGATACAATCCAGCAGCTCACTTTGCATTTAGTTGTTGCATCTCTGTAGTCTCCTCCTCAGTATTTTCCCTTTTTCAAGACCATGATACTTTTGATGAGTACTGGTCAGTTATTTTGTAGAATATTTGTCAACTTGGATTGTATGTTTTCTCATGGTAAGGTTATAAAATTTTGGCAGGAATACCACAGAAGTAATGTTTTGTCCTTCTGAGTGCATTAGTTAGCCATTGATATGTTCTATTATTGGTTGAGTTAAACTTTATCACTTGGCTAAGGCAGTGTGTGGCAGGTTTCTTCACTGAATAGTTAAATTTTTTCCAGTGATACTTTGAGACCATTATGCTCAATTTTTAATAGGTGGTTGTTCTTATGAATATTGATCTGCTTCGGCAGCAACAGCGTTGGAAAGATGGATTACAAGAATTGAGAACTGGTTTAGCAAGTGTAGAAGCACAGGTAAAGTGTGTTTTACTTTATGTCTCTCCTTTGACCTTTTCAGAATGTGAATATATGAATTGATGAGAAAATGTCTTTAAATTTTTACTAATAAATTCCTAGTATATTTAGAATTCTTTGAATTATATTTAAAGATTATACGTCAACAGTGAATTTACATTTGAAAATATAAAAATAAGTTTCTCTTTGTTTTATGGAATGTCAAATTCCTCAACTCAGAGTTTGTAGTTTTTCTGACTTGGTGCTTAAATATCTGTCATTTGTTAGTTCTCTTTTAGGTGATTGTAACATCCATAGAAAATAAAGTTAGCTTTAGGTAGAAGCCTAATGATTTGAAATAACTATTTCAGAATTTTTTTCTTTTCTTTTGGGTAAAATTTCAGTTCTATTCACATTTTGATGTAAAAGATAATGTACGTAAAGGCGACCAGCACAGAGCCAGCTACATAGTATGTGGTAATGGGATCTTAGTTGAATATTAGTTAGGTGTCTTATACCTTTACATATATTTTTCAGTTTTTATAAATTTAAGAAAAAGCAAAAGTACTAGAATTGATATATTTATGATTGTATGGAAGCAAAAAAATATGTTAACTATCCTGAGCACTCTAATATTTTAAATTTCTCATGTTTTTTAAATATCTAATGGATTATTTAAGGAGTGGGAGGGGAAGAGAAGAGGTATATTTGATGAAACTTTTTGAAAAAGGACTAAGAGTTTTATACAACAAACTGTCTTTTTGTGTACTGTTTATAAGCATGAGGATTAGAGATTTTCATATTTGATGCTGTATAAACTCATACTAAAAGTGGCAATTAAAGAGTTATATATTTTAAGATATTTAAACTGAGAGTTTTTTTTCTTATAATTGTGCTTTATATGACATGAAAGTATTAAATGAAAAATCCATTCTGCCACCTAATCTTTAAATAAAAAACATGAATATAACGTATTAGGGATTCCAAGCAAGTGACATGCATGCGTGGAAACAGCACTGGAATCATCAACTGTACAAAGCTCTGGAGCATCAGTATCAGATGGGCTTAGAAGCACTTAATGAAAATCTGCCAGAAATAAATATAGACTTAACTTACAAGTAAGATGGCTTTAAACCCCAGTTTAATTTTTAATTTATAATTTTCTAATACTTTATATTTTAAAGTTATTTATTTGCTTTCAGACAGGGACGGTTACAATTCAGGCCTCCTTTTGAAGAAATTCGAGCTAAATATTACAGAGAAATGAAGAGATTCATCGGCATTCCAAATCAGTTTAAGGGAGTGGGTGAGGCAGGAGATGAATCTATTTTTTCTATTATGATTGATAGAAATGCAAGTGGATTTCTGACTATTTTCAGCAAAGCAGAAGATTTATTTAGAAGATTGTCAGCTGTTTTACACCAACATAAGGTATAGAACACATAGTTTTCCGTCCTTTCATCGCAATATTTCACCAGATTGAATTAACATTAAATGTACCAATTAATAGTTTATCTTATGTGGCATAAAACTAAAATATGGCAAAGAACCATATTTGTGGATTCTTGTATGAAGGTAACTCAAAAAGTCTGTGGAAGAATAGAATTAAAAGGTTCTCTTCCCATGAACTTTTTGAAGTACCCTCATATAATCTAGATTTATGCTGCAGATGAGAAAAAAGTTATACTAAATTTTTTTTTGTCTATTTTGTGAAGATTGAGAAACCAGATTTTTTTTTTTTTAATTGTTGTGTCAACTTGGAATGTGACATAACGGTCATTTCAATTTTAATTCTTCTGAAGAGAGTATAATTTGAGGGGAAACCCTCAAATGTTAATGAAATCAAGGTGAGTTAACTACTTATTTCTGTTTAAGTGTATCCTCCCTAATTGTTGTGTCAACTTGGAATGTGACATAACGGTCATTTCAATTTTAATTCTTCTGAAGAGAGTATAATTTGAGGGGAAATCCTCAAATGTTAATGAAATCAAGGTGAGTTAACTACTTATTTCTGTTTAAGTGTATCCTCCCAACTAACTCCACATATAAACCCTATTTGCGTTGCTCATTTGTACTGATCCTGAGACATATGACTGAGAATTTGACCAATTCCTTGATTGCCACTGCAGTGCTTCTGCATTATAAATTTCTAGACTTGAGTGGGTGAATTTGGATACTTACAGATTTGTAGCTCCTAGTGGGTCTTGGCTTTGCAGAAGTGATTCTGTGTTTGTATTTTGTTCATCTAATTTGAGAAGAAAATCTAAAGAAAGGGTTTTATTATCTGCTTTAAAAAGTTTATGCTAACTACATTTTCAAATTAAATCTTTTTTTCCTGTTCATCCTGTAGGCTATGTGGTAATGATTACATTTACATACTTAAATTGACATTTCCTTGAATACCCCACACTTGCCCCCTTTTATTGGTCTTAATAGTTGAGTCTTAATCCTTTAAATGTTATTCTATTTCTTTAATACTGTGTTTTTCATTTTTAAAATAGGAATGGATTGTAATTGGGCAAGTTGATATGGAAGCCCTGGTGGAAAAGCACCTTTTTACTGTACATGATTGGGAGAAAAATTTCAAAGCACTGAAAATAAAAGGGAAAGAAGTAGAACGACTTCCAAGGTATTGGAGTCTAATGCAGTACTTATGTACCATAATAGCTTTTGACATGGATAGTAAGGGTATTCTACTCTGTGGTATTGAAGTTAAATCAGCTTCTTATTTCCTCTTATCTCAGCTATGACACTTGAGTACCATCTGCATAGGGCATTACAGAGAATAAAAGAAATTTCCCTTGTAAAAGCTCTTCTGGCTGAGACTTAGTTGGGTAGAATAGACTGGTGGAAGAAGCTTTTATCCAGATCTAGTATGAGGAGCTAATATTTGATATGCATCAGCACAGTATGGTCAGAAGCTACTGATGAGAGCATACTAGAAAATATACAGCTAATGATATTTGACTCTACTTTTCTACTGTTCTACTTCTTTTCAGAATGCCCTGGAATGTATACAGCATTGTATTGTATTAGGTATTGCCCTAAATGTAGACAAAAGCCTCTGAGGGGGTCTTATAACCCAGCTACTTGAGAATATATCCCCCTTGCTTTCTGAAATTCCTACCACTTGGAACCACTTTTAGCAATAAGCTAAAAAGGCCTTGTGAAAGGCCTTGTGTAATAGTGCGTATGTTATAAAGGATAATATCACTTTTATTAATTCATTTGTTTATCCTTTCAATAAATATTTGGTGAGCATTTATAATATGTACAACCATGTGCTATAGGAGTACAAAAATGAAGAAGATAGAGAACTTGACTGGTAGTGCAATAAGACAAATGTATTTGATAATTAAACCAAGTATATGTAGGGGTTAAGTGAGTAGTCTCTGGAGTTAGATTGTTCTTACCAGCTGCATGACTTTGATAGTCATTTAAATTGTGAACCTCGGATTCTGTAGTTGTTTTTAATTATTAGTATTTATTAGTATTGGTATTTTTAAAAAATTTTATTGATATTATTTTTTTACATTCTATGATGTTGTTGCAGAGGAGATGGGGGGGAAGGGGAATGGGGAAGGAAATAGGGTGGGATAAAGAGGAAGGAGCAGGGGTGGGGTAGAGGCCTGTGGCACCCTCTCATTCCTGCATGGGAGACCAGGGGGCTTCCAGCGGTGGCTTGGTCATTGCTGGGCTGGTTGCGGGTGTTGTGGGGGCATGGCTGAGGCCCTTGGTCCCCCACCACCTTGGCTCAGGAGAGCCTAGGGCACTTCCTGTGGCGGCTCAGTGGTCATTGCTGGCTGGTTATGGGTGTTGGTGGGGGAGGGCTGGGGGGCCGAGGGCCAAGGCCCTCGGAACTTCATATCTCAGGGAACTTCTACTCCTTTTAGGTTTTATAGGTGTTCTTTGGTGATGTGAGACATTTAGTAGTTAATATTGAACTTTGTCTCTGGTCTGTGGGTATTTTGTTTTTTTCTTTCAGTTCTATGTTGGATTATTTGCTGTTCCTACCACTTAAACTCTGCACTAGAACCAATCTGCAATCTTTTGCTTACTTCTAAAATGGGGGAACTTCCTGTATGGACTGGTACTTGAGCTCTGTGGTTGAGCTTAATTGTTGCTTTGCTGCTGGTTCCCTGTCAATCTGCAATCTTTTGCTTACTTCTAAAATGGGGGAACTTCCTTTATGGACTGGTACTTGAGCTCTGTGGTTGAGCTTAATTGTTGCTTTGCTGCTGGTTCCCTGTGGAAGACTTTTTGTGCAACTCAGGTTTTAGTGGTTGGCTTTATAGGAACTTCCAGTTCTTGTGAGATCCAGTACACCTGGGTTGTGTGGAAACTCTGTTTGGGGCCTGTGTCTTCAGCAAATTCCACCCCCTGCAGTTCTGTATTCCTGACCAGTTTTCACTGAGTGGTTTTACTCTGACTGGAGGGCAGATCAGCTGTCCTTGCTGTGCCCCAGTGTTCCCCCAGTAGGCCCATCTCCCCTACCGCCTGTGCTCCAAACACTTCCCATGGAGGGGGGGCTATGCATGGGTCCCTTGTGATGACTCACTGGCCTCTGAGTGGCTCCTTTTTTTCAGTTGTGGCTCCTCGCTCCTATGTGGGTCCATGGGAACCCTATTAATAGTCTTGCTGACCTGGGGGCCACCAAGACCCTCTTTTCCCCTGAGCCTCCAAGCAACTTCATTCGAAGGGCACAGCTGCAGCTTTTGCCAGCTCCTGCTCCCTGTGCTCAGCAGCTTCAGCCTTAAAGTGGCTGGGGCTCCAAATGGTCTGAAGGAATGGTGTTTTCTTCCTCTCATCGTGGCTTCTCCTGCCTTCATGCACTCCTTAGGTCTCTCCTCCTCTTCCCCTGAGCTCTAGCGGTCACAGCTTGGCTGTTGTTGACTTTTAATAGTTGTAAATTGGTTGATTTGTGGGAGAGAGTGACTCTGGGGAGCATCTATTCTGCCATCTTGACTGGAAACTTAATTATTATTATTCATACCAGATAGATAGCCAGAGCATACTAGAAAATATACAGCTAATGATATTTGACATTATTTAAAAAAATTTTTTTTGTCTTTTTGTGAGACTGGCCGCACCGCGCTCAGCCAGTGAGCGCCCTGGCCATCCAGTGAGCGCCCGGGCCATCCCTATATAGGATCCGAACTCGCGGCGGGAGCGCTGCTGCGCTCCCAGTGCCACACTCTCCCTAGTGCACCACGGTCTCGGCCCGGAAATAAAAGATCTTATTTATTGGAGGAGGATGAGGGACAAAGAATAGAGAAGAGACAGATTGACTTGATGGTCTGAGCTTGGGTGTTTGGGGTAATGCTAGTGCCAGTAACAGTAGTTTGAAGTAAGAAGAAGGTAGTGCTTTTGTTTTACTTGCATTTGGGGTTTCTTTTCTCTTTGGGTCCTGTTTTTTACTCTGGTCTTTCCTATCTTTTTTGACTTTATGCTGTCACCTGGCTGTTCAAGGACCTCTAGTGCTTCCTCTACTGCTGCTTCTACCATTTGTCTCTTACTGTAGACAGCAATCCGATTTATGCGCCTATCTTCTTTGACTTTATGCTGTCACCTGGCTGTTCAAGGACCTCTATTGCTTCCTCTACTGCTGCTTCTACCATTTGTCTCTTACTGTAGACAGCAATCCGATTTATGCTTCCTTGCCAAAGTTAAACAAAACAAAAAAAGAATGCCTTTGCCACATTACATTTTCCATTTCACTATTTCTTGCTAATGAATTAACATTCATCTGAGTTGATACACACACACATACATACAAACACACACAAATATTTATTTTATTGGTACTTTTTGGAAATATGCTGTAAGATTAGAAAAGCCATATTCTAATGATATATTTCAGATAGTGTAGTAAGAAAATAATTTTGGGGTAGCCCTCCTTCATATACAGTGAGGCCTCTTCCCACTTTATCTGTGGTTGAATGGAACCTCAGTTGCATATTATCAATATTTTCAAATGAAAGGTGAGTGTTAGTCTTGTCCATAGCATTTGATAGTAAGTACAACTTCTTTGCTGTAATTATGTCACTCTATGTTAATTAATTAGCAAAATGCAGTATAAAATGTTTTAGATTTCCTAAAATTATCTGTCTTCATGTATCAAGTATCAGAAATAATGACTTTTTATGTGTCAGAATTTCAGAAATTATATAACTTCATTTATCAGACAAATTGGCTCTTATATCCTTTGATGGTTAAGAACCATAGTTTAAACTCACTAGGTAGTGGGTGATTGAGAATAAATAAATGAAGCATTAAGAGAACATTATATTTTTATTATAAAATTGTGAGTACTTAACATATATAACTTGCTTCTTAAGGATCTCCCCTGGCTGTATGTTTTAAAAAGGGCAAGTAGCTATATAAATAATCTTTCTGGCCAAGATTTCCAAATCATATCTTTTTAACGTTGGTAATTTAAGATAAATATGAGATGTTCCTCAGAAGAAAGAATCAGTCTTCTTAAAACTATATGCCTTTTTTCTGATTATTAAAATAGTCTGTTTATTTTATAAATTTTTTAAAATATAGAAAAGTACAAAGACCATTGCTGTTAATGTTTGGTGTTTTGAACATATTAGTACATATACTTACAAAATTTGGATTGTACTGTATCCTGCTGTTTTTATTTAACACTATCTCATTAGTATTTTGACATACTATTCCTCAAAAAGGTGATTTTTTAAATATATGGAATGTAATAACTTGTTTAGCCATTTTTAAATTTAGCTTGTTTACAAGTTTTCACTGTTATAATTAATGTTTTGATGAAGCTTCTTGTATATAATCTTATATATAAATCTACCTTGAAAATATTCTTAAGATAAGTTCTGAAGGTGGACTTATTAAGAAAAAGTATATGCCTATTTTAAAACTATTTGATATGTAAATTGTTCTTCACCAAGGTTGCATTATTTTAAACTCTGACCAACAGTTCTGAGCATTCTTATTTGCTCACACTGTTGAAGATACAAATTAACCATTCATTACATTTTTTGGTCAATTTGATAGGTATAAAATAGTGTTTTATTGTTTTAGTGCCTTAATAATCTATATCGACTTTCTATATATTTATTTTCTTTCCTTTATCATTATTGTATGTTTTTCAGGTGCAGGATAGTGCATTTAGTTTATAAATATTTAAATAAATATATTATATGCTGTGACAAGTAGAGCTTGTAAAAATTTAAATATATTCTGTTGCTACTTTGGTAATTCATAATGTGCTGCCTTTTTAAAAAAATTGGTACATTAGATGATTAAAAATTGTGGTATTATAACAAAATCATTGTTCAATGGAAAACTTCAAAATGGTATGTATGAGGCATTTTTGCTAAATTAAATCTAAATGTGCTTAAAGATCACAATAATACTTTTGTGTACATTTTAAAATGTATTACACAAAATCATTACAATGTTATAATGAGATACTCTTCCTCTAATTGGTCATTTTTATCTCAAAGTGTGTTCATTGGCCTTTTCAGTGCTGTCAAGGTGGATTGTTTAAATATTAATTGCAGCCCTGTGAAGACTGTGATTGATGATCTCATCCAGAAGTTATTTGATATGCTTGTTCTTTCTTTGAAGAAATCCATCCAGGGTAAAGACATTTTTAATTTTTATTTTTACTTAGTTTTATATGTAGAGGCATGTACTTTGGTAATTATAAACTATGGATCTCAGGGATGATTAAAAATCAAAACTAAACTAGAAAGTATTATGAAATAAAATTTGCTTAAAATGATAATTTTTAAAAAGTAGGAAAGTCCATGTTCAATCCTTAAGAGGTCTAAAACTTGAAATTATTATTTGCAGTCTGAGCCAGTATCAGTTGTTGCCTAGGATACTGAGAAAATTTGTCATATGTTCTGTATAATGTATTTTTCCTTATCTCTCCAAATGTTAAAACTATTTTCCAGAACACTACATTGTTTCCTTTTTCCTTTAAACAGATGTTTTAGCATATTGTTTAAAAGACTGTAAAAGTTCCTAATTTTCAGTAAAATTTACTAAAAATGAATACAGTTTAATTTATTTCTCAGTAATTTTAAGTATAATATGAAACAAACTTTCATAGGAAGAAATGTCTTTGCTTATTCTACATTTTGAAATTTTGTTGTATGAAAAAGCAAATAATAATTTGGGATTTAATATATTCATGTAGTGATTTCTTTTAATACTCCTTGATTTATATAAATTGTGTAATTGAGTATTTTTGGTGTTATTAATAATATTTCTTATATTTCAATATTACCTATTCAGCTCATTTACATGAAATCAATACATTTGTTACTGAGGCTATGGAAGTCTTAACAATTATGCCCCAGTCTGTGGAAGAAATAGGTGATGTAAATTTACAATATAGTAAGCTACAAGAGCAGAAGCCAGAGGTGAGACTCACAAAGTAAAGTTATTATTATTACTTTTTTTTTTTTACTGTACTAGAGATGTCTAAATTAGGTAATTTTATGTGATTATTTAAAAATATATAATCTCAACATTAAAAAGAGGTGCCAAAACACAGAAGCATTCATTCATTCATTTATTCGACATATTTATAGATCATCTGATATATTCCAGGCGTTGTGCTAGAAGGTGTGAACATGCTCTGTTCTCATGGAATGTGCATTTGTATGTGTGTGTATACATGTGTGTGTGTGAGAGAGAGAAAGAATGAGAGAGTGAAATGTTAAAGGAGTTAGAGAGAAAGAGTATGCTAGGGGATGTTACTTAGGGTAAGTGATCATAGGAGACCTTTTCAGAGAGATGGCATTTCAGCTGAGACCTGAAAGATAAGAAGGAGCTAACCATTCTGAGATTTGGGGGCAGAGCATTCAGAAAAGAATGGACAGCAAATACAGAGATCTTAAGGTAGAGAAGGAGCTTGGCATGCTCAAGGAACAGATAGATGTGAATATTATCAAGAAAGTTAATTATCAAGAAAGCATAGTGTTCAAGGAAGAAAGTGATATGAGGTAAAATTGGAAAGGTAGGCAAGGTCCAGATTATGAAGGCATTTTTAGACAACCATAAGGAATTCAATTTTTTCTAAGCATAGTAGAAAATTTTTAGATGGTCTTAAGCAGGGGAGTGATACAACGTGGTTAACACTTTGAAGTGATGACTCTTGCTGCTGTGTGGAAAATGGATTTGAGATAGACAAGAGTAGCAGGGAGACCACTTGTTAGGATATTGCAATATGGTAGGTGGGAGATGACGGAAGCTTGTACCATGTAGTAGTAGTGGAGATGGAGAGAGCTGGAAAGACTGATGATATATTTTGTGGTTAGAACCAAAATGATCATCTGATGTATTAGGTAGAAGGGGAGGTTAGAGAAAAAGAAATTAAGATATCTCTTAGGATTTTGGCTTGAGCATTTGGGGAGGTATTATTGCCATTACCTGACATGATGATGACTAGGGAAGGAATTGGAGGTTGGAAGTGGCAGGGATTTAGATGTCTGTAGAAGGTAAGAACTAGAGATATGAATTTGAAAGAGATCTTTCTATCCATGATATTTTAGCCATGGGATTGGCTTATACCATCTGGTAGATAGCAGACAACCCTGAGCCTTGGAAACTGTAGAGTTCAAGCATTTGAGGAGGTGGCAGAGGAGATAGAGAATGAAGGGGGAAGGAAGACATGAATGTGTAGCATCACAGAAGCTGAGAGGAGAAATAGAATTTGTATGCTAGGAACAGGAAGCAGTTAGGTATTATAAGAGGTAGCATGTGAGGTAGGAAGTGGCATGAGATAATAAAAGAACCAGGCAGAGTCTGGGTCATATGAGCCACATTAAGGATCTTAGGCTATATTCTTTGGACATTGGGGAGTCATTGCTGGGTTTTATGCAGTAAGACAATGTAGAATTCTGTTTTGATATGTCTCTCTGTTGGTATGTGGACTTGAGGGGTAGGACTGGAGGCAGATAGACTAGGAAACTACTGTAATATCTTTACTGGCTAACCTAAGTTCTGTCTACATGTAGGAAATGAAAATCCTATTCTATTTTTTCTCTTTTCTTATTATTTCTCTTAGTTCCTAGTACAGCATGGCTTCTTGGTTTTTCCGCTGGCTTTTCTCTGTTTTTCAAGTGAAACCGATCCTGCCCAGGGATCATTGAGATATATTTGAATTTCTTTTTTTTGTCTGCTTTATTATATATGTACAGTGATTTTTAATTTAAAAATCTTTCAGTGGATTTTATGGCTTTGTTAAGTAGTAAAAGTACAGGTATTAATTCACAGTGATATTTAAAAATCTTTCAGTGGATTTTATGGCTTTGTTAAGTAGTAAAAGTACAGGTATTAATTACAGGACACTGTTGTTTTACAGTGCTTTAAAAGGCTCAGAAGCAATTCAAGCAGTTGAGCACCTGTTGACCTACATTCAGTTTAACCAACTGCTAACTAACCACAACTTAGAGCATTTCAGTAAGAAACTCCGAATTCAGGAGTTTGATTTCACTTCTTTAGTTGTCCATTTCTTAAATACCTTCTTCATGGCTTTCTCTTCTCTATGAAGTAGGATAATTTTGTTAACATGCTCTTAGATAAACACTTATCTTAGCTCTTTTGGAAGTCTCTTTAGCATCTTCTTATGAATCAGGCATTTATAATGAGAATTTTAGTTTGAACAGCTATAGTATTGTCTTTATGGATTCATGGTTTCACTCAGTTTAATATTACTACTTTTGTTATTCCTTTTAACCTCTGATGTTAGAGCGCCTTAGGTGAGCTTGTATATAAGAAGTAAGCATTAGAAATTTATATCTGGGAATTTAACAGATTAAACATATTATTGAAGGGTAAAAATTTTGATTTTAGAAAACCAAATCATGAAACAAAAAATAAAATATAAGTGAAACCTTAAGAGATTTGATAAAATAAGTTATTTTTCACATGTGTGTTTTAACCTTTAGATTTTGCCCTTATTTCAAGAAGCTGAAGATAAAAACAGACTTTTACGAACTGTGGCAGGTGGAGGTTTAGAAACAATTAGTAATCTGAAAGCTAAGTGGGATAAATTTGAGTTGATGATGGAAAGTCACCAACTTATGATTAAAGATCAGGTAAGACTCTTTTAGTTATTTTATTAAAATGGAAACTTAATTTTTTCTCACTTAAGATTTCTTGGTTATGTTTATTCCGTTATAGCTCAAGTTTATAAGAATTTAATGTTGCAGTTAAAATTGACCTCCCTCAGTGCTTTTATAGGAAAATACTTTATATAAATCATGATCATTTCACTTGGTTTTTCTTTCACTTCCTGCCATATCAAAAAGAAAATATTTCCTTTGAAATGTAACCTTATTTTCAGTCTTGTGAATGAATTTACTGTTTACTTACTATATATGGCTTAAGCTGATTTCTGAACTTCATGTTATTTTTAATTACTAAATTTAAGATATCAGTTTGACTATTTTTATGGAGACCCCAAAAATTATAGCCTAAGTTTCTCTCTCAAGTTAGGCTGCAAACTGATGTGGTGCTGCTGCTTTGTGACTTTGTCTAGGGCCCAGGTTTCTTCAATTTTTTTCTCTACCATCTCTAGGGTATTGTCCAAGATGGGTTACTACCACATCCACTTGCTACCTAGTGGGGACGAGGAAAAAGAAAGGGGCACCATCATTAAGGGCACCTGGAAGTTTTTCACAACTATTGCACTATCGCAGTCATATCCTGTTGATCAGAAGTTAGTCTTACAACCCTTAGCTACAAGGGAGACTGGAAATAATACCTTCTTTTATTAAGCAGCTATATATTCAGGTAGACCAACCAGCAGTCATTGAACAAACATTTTCTTTTTTTTGCGGCTGGCCAGTATGGGGATTTGAACCTGTGACCTTAGTGTTATAACTGAACATTTTTTTTTTTAATCACATCACCTTTGTTGATAGTCATAGTAGATGCTGTTAATCACATGAATGATTTCTAAATGATGATAATTGAAGGGTCTTGTTATTGTACATTTATGGTCTAATTTTGTCTTTGAATCATTTTATTGCACTTGAAATCAATAATTAAAATGAAAATAATCCTTTGAAAAGTTAGTGTTGATATTTTTTCACCTTTAAATACAAAATATTGGAAATAAAAATGTGAAAATAAAGTTAAAACTCTGTTGTTTTATAGATTGAAGTGATGAAAGGAAATGTGAAATCACGTCTTCAGATCTATTATCAAGAACTGGAAAAATTTAAAGCTCGTTGGGACCAACTAAAGCCTGGCGATGATGTTATTGAAGCTGGCCAACATAATACTCTTGATAAAAGTGCGAAGTCAATAAAAGAGAAAAAAATTGAGTTCGATGATCTTGAAGTCATAAGAAAAAAGCTGGTGTATGTTTTTTCTTTAAAATTGATAGTGCATATTTTGAAAAAAAGTTTTATATTTATATATCAAGATAGTAATTTTCTTATATCCGCTGTCTTAATACCTTTCCTCATAGACTTCAGCAGTTTTTAAAATACAAATAATAAGGGTTCATGTTATTGCTGTCTTAGGGGTTGTAGTTGGGTTATATAAAGATATCAAGAGAGAGCAAATTTCAAGAAAGATCTAGAAATAGAGTAAAAAATTAAATTTACTTAAAAGTTATACTAGGGGGTTGGAATACTCACTTTCTGTGATCTCATCCTATTTAAAAATGGAAAATAAAATGTTTTTGGAAAAATTACTTTCAATGCCTCTGAGAAAAAAATGAATCTAGCAAAATAAGTGATAGAAAAAGACTTCAAAGGAAAAAAATGGGTTGTCAGTTTATCTTATAATAATACACAGTATTACCTTTGAGCATTGTTTTAGGTTTGGTCTATTTAGAAAAATGTGTCCATATAATACTTGCTTTCATAAGTGAGTGGAGGTTTTTAGTACCATATTTAATAAATGCATTATACTGATTAGTGAAGCATATCTTATATTTTAGAAGCAAGCCAGCCCTTTCAACTGAGAAGACTTTTCTTCTCAGATTAATCCATAGATTTATACAATTGTGAATATTTATATATATACATGGTATATATAAAAATCTCTTTATATGTATTAACTCCATTTTGACTCCTTTGGAAAAAAAATGCATATTAATGAATTTAGTAGAGCCCATATATAAGTAGTTAAAATAAAATTTTCATTTAAAGTAGGTAATTTCCCACTGACTATCTCCACTATCAAACACTCACACACACATGCACACACACAAAATGCAGTTAAATAACTTCTTTATTAATGAATTTAGTAGAGCCCATATATAAGTAGTTAAAATAAAATTTTCATTTAAAGTAGGTAATTTCCCACTGACTGTCTCCACTATCAAACACTCACACACACATGCACACACACAAAATGCAGTTAAATAACTTCTTCATATTTAGCAGTTTTTCTAATTTTAAAATTTAATATTTCAATATTTGTTTCTCTAGTGATGATTGCCATCATTTTGGACTAGAAGAGCCTAATTTCTCTCTGGCACATAGTATCTCTAAAGACATTGAGAGCTGTGCACAAATTTGGGCCCTTTATGAAGAGTTTCAGCAAGGATTTCAGGAAATGGCCAATGAAGATTGGATTACTTTTCGGTTTGATTCAAAAACAATATTTAGACTCATATTTTGGTTGGTTTTTTGGGGATGTGAATTTTAAAATGTGTTTTTGGTATTTTACAGGACTAAGACATATCTGTTTGAGGAATTTTTGATGAATTGGCATGACAGATTAAGGAAGATTGAAGAACATTCTGTAATGACAGTGAAATTACAATCAGAAGTTGACAAATATAAAGTAAGATTGTTTTACTTATTCTCCTAATTAGAAACGATGTTTGGAGCTTTTATTTATTGTTTTATTACATAGTGACTGAACTGTAATTTTAGGTTATGTGTTTTTCCATCAAATTATTCCATTACATGAAAAAATAGGAAATATAGAGTAAACCATAGAAATTATTGATATTTTTGCTACCAATTGGAAAGAAATTACAACTAAGATTTATAGTTAAAGCTTTAAATTAGAGCGTTTATACATCCTAGTGCAACATAGGTCATATCCTAAAATAAAAGTAGAAGTCTTCTATGTCATGTTTTAAAATATATTAAATGAACAAAAAAGGGAAATTTGCATGTTTATCAACAGAAATGTTTAAAATTTATATAATTTTGTTTAAGAATATGATTTCAAGATTATTAAATAAGACAATAATTAAAGTTTTGATAGCTAATAACCATAAAAGCAAATAATAATTTG
>NW_007729436.1:195184-240249 GCF_000696425.1 Galeopterus variegatus | reverse complement strand
TAAATAAATAAATTTCAAAAAAAAATGAAAATAAAAAGAGAGTGTGGAAGAGTATCACCTGGAAGAACTAGATTATAGATAGATAAGGAGGTTTCTAAACTTGAATATTTTTTAGCTCCTTTAATATGGTAATATTCGATCAACTCTCTGAAAGGAGTATACAACATACACATATATTGTTTTCAATATATTTAATTATAGGATTTGTTTTTTCGGACATTTGTAGAACCAATGTTTAAAGAAAAAAATCTTTCAGAATGCTGATCTAAGTATTTCTATAAAATCGTATGCCATTTCTATTCAAGACCTTAAATAACTTAAAATGGCACAGAATACAATTATACTACCCAACTATAACCTCATGGCCTCAGTGGTCCCAGAAGCCCTATACTCTTCAAAGTTGAACTTCTGAATAATTATCTATTTTCCAGTCAATCCATACTCATGGGCTTTAGCTCTAGTCCATGATAAAGGTGCACTGTACCCCTTTCCTACCCTTATTCACTTCTCCCAAATCAGTGATGCAGATTAATATGAAAATCATGACCACCTGAGCTTTTCTATTCCATTGATTCTTAGACTCTAATTTATATAGTTTTCTTGGAGAGAATGGTGACTACAGTACAAGGGTATTTCAAAAAGTTTGTAAAAAAAAATTAAAATAAAATATGAATCTTTACACTAACTTTCTGAAGACCCCTCATATAATACAACTTCTGAATATACACACTATTTCCTAATGAAATAGTAGAATCCTAGAAAGTGATTCAGAGGTCATTTGATCTCCTACTCAGCCAAAACAGCACCTGAAGCATGCAAGGCAGATGGCTGTCTGGCCCACGGGTGTCCAGCCAGACTAAAAATTAAAGCCAAAATTCACCAGTGTCATCAACAAGGGGCTGCATTAAAAAAATAACTAGGCTATTTATTACACAGAATAAAATCTTTGCTAGAGTACTCTCAAATGTCTCAGTGGTGCCACTTTATTTTAGCCCATTCCAAAGACAATTTAAACCATGTATCAATGTGCTTAGTAATACAATTGGTAACCTGTCTTTTTCACTTTCACTTCAAGGCCTGCTGCTATAGTTCTAAACAGTGACATACAGCCCTAAGGCCAAAGAAGATCCACAACTGGTTTTTGTTAACACCACAGAAGTAATATTTAGAAAAGACTTTACAAACCTAACTTAAGTGAGAAAGTGATTTGCTGGTTTTAAAAGAGCTCTCTAAAACATTGCATCTTTTGTTCTTTCCCAATATTTTCCAATTATTCCTAGCCAAATAAAGAAAATGTTTTTAGAAATAAAAAACTAAGTTTTAGTGAGTATAAGCATCTTCCTCAAAGTCAAAGAAATAGTACATTCATGATCAAGATTTTAATGCAACTTTTTTGCACAGAGTTGAGTTTCCCTTTCCTTCTTACAGTTTATTTCCAGGCCATGCCTATGTTCAGGTTAGTCTCAATCAGTGTTCAGCAGAAATGGAAATCAGCTGGCTATACTCCTGTATATGTTTTTGTAACCCAGAGGATGGATAGTCAAAATAGGGACTTTATATACACTGTACCTAATGTCCAAATGCCCTCCCCTCCCCTACAAAGGGTCCCAGAATGGGCTAGTCAGGTGTCAGTTAAGGGTTCTTTATTGTGGTTTGGGTAATCTGGAAAGTGATTTAAAACAGAGCATCCTATTATGGAAAGATGAAAGCTGTGGCGTCAGCAGTTTTTGCAACTTCCAAAATTGCCACATGCAAACAGATGGCAAAACCAAAACCAATGGACATTTACAACAAAACTAAATGACAAAGTGTTTCCATTAACCTCAAAATAAAAGTGGATGAGGACAAACCACCAGTAACCACAAGCCCACAATATGTGTGCGTTACTGGCACGTATGCAGGAGAAAACAGAAGGAAACAATAGGATGTCTGATGGACTTCAGATTAGGATAACCCCAAAACACCAAATACTCACTGAAAAGTGCAGTGAGCCAAACTGACACAGCTAAAACTGTAACGGGTTTTGCCCAATCCAAATGAGGGTAAATCTAATAAGCCTGCAATAAGTCATAAAGAGTCTGTTGCACTCTGAACCCCACGAACTCTCAAAAATGACCTAGGAGGGCTCCTTCCAAGACAAATCTCCACACCGACAAGAAACTTCCGTGAGTGGGATAAAAATAAGCAGGACAGGACCCCTGAAATGAAAAAATGTGAAGATTTGGATAAATGTGAGGGAGGAAAATAAAGCCAGGAAATCTCAGAAAGCTATCTGAACTAAACCTCCTTCTGCAATTTCAGGAAACTTAGATTCACATAAATATGAGTAAGAGGAAAGTGTCAAGGTCTAAACTCATAGGAAATCACTATAAGAGAATGTGAAGCAAATTAACACACACAGTACCTCGCATATGTTAATTTGCTTCACATTCTCTTATAGTGACTTTCTATGAGTTTAGCCATTCTACAATGTATATATATTTCAAAACACCATGTTGAACATGACAAATACATTTAACTTTCTGTCAACTTAAAAAAATAGAATAAAATAAAAATTTTAAAGAAGAGACTATGAAGCACAATAATATCCCTGCAAGCAATGGAAGTATGTCACCAAAAAAAACATACTCAAATATAGATAAAATGGCAGGATACATTCTTTTTTTTTTTTTCCCCTTTTTGTCTTTTTTTACTGACTGGTAATGGGATCGCAACCCTCGGTGTCGCGCCCGTACCGGGGACCAGCAACGGGATTGCAACCCTTGGTGTTGCGCCCGCACCACGCTCAGCCAGTGAGCGGGAACCGGTCTCCACATGGGATCCGAACTCTCGGCGGGAGCACCGCCAGGCGGCGCACTCTCCAGTGCGCCACCAGGCCGGCCCTGGCAGGATACATTCTTAAATGAACTAATAAACATTAATAAAATGATGCAAGATTTGTGATAACAGCATAAGTGAAAATTAGAAAAGCTCAGAAATGAGGTGACAGAACTCAAGGAAGAATTAGAAATAAAAAGAAAAAAGGTTTTAAAAGGAAGATTAAATTAGAAGTAATACAAAAATAAACACACAAAAATAACAGTTTAAACAAAATCGAAAATAAAAATAGGGGTATTTTAGAATCAAAATGAAATGAAGAAAGAGTTTAAAAGGTCTTGAAAGTGGCACATAATAAGGATAGGAAAAGAAGATACATCTTACAAATATAAAAGATCAAAGAAAGAAAACCAAAGCAAGGGAACGAAATACTCAACTAAATACTAAACTAAAAGCAGTAATTCAAGAAAACTTTTGCAAAATAATTTTTTTAAATACTTGAAACTACCCATTAAAACTTCACAGTGTATACCCAAGAATATTGAAACACAATGACCAAGATATATAATAAAAACATCCTTTGCACATCTAAAAAAATCAAGTGACATATAGGGGACAGAAATAAAATTATTATTCTATTTCCTTACAGCAACACTGTAGGCCAAAAATAAAAGAGAGAAGCAACATATTTAAAATTCTCAAGGGGAAAAAAAAATGTGAGCTAGGTATTTTATTTCCAGAAAACTTATTTTCAAAAACAAAGAGCATAGAAAATTTGTCAGAAACATGCACTTGCTTCCAGAATCTCTCTCTGAGAAATCTTCTAGAAACAAGCTTCAGACAACTAAAATGTCTAGAGAACCATCAACATAAAGACTGGTGGTAAGCATTAAATATACAGTAACTGGTGTAATTAATTTGACTAAAAGTTAAAAGAAAGAGTATATAATGTAACAACTACGCTCTGTCAATGTAGTAATAGTACAACTATAAAACATAGGGAAAAAGTGGAAAGGGAATATGCAAAAGAAATTTTAACTTATGCACAACATATTTCAAAGGTTTAGCACAAAAAAAGAGAAGGTACAATATTTCATTAATAATTTTTATGAATGTTATAATTGTTTTTTCCATTTCTGTGAAGAATGTCATTGGTATTTTGATGGGGATTGTGTTGAATCTGTAGATCACTTTGGGTAGTATAGACATTTGATTTACATGTTGAAGTGGTAATATCTTGTTATATATTTGGTTAATTTAATATTTATTTATATATCATAAAATGTGTTATAATTAATTTTACAAGTTTCTCTAAACTTTTCTGACATAGCTACAAAAATATTTATGGTTACATACATGGTTCATTCTGCAGTTTACATTATTTCTGTTGGATAGCACTGAGTTAGAATATCACCATTTTGGAACCCTCAAAGACTTAATGAACTTAGTCACTGAGCATCAATAGCTGCTAACGTGAAAATAAAGTTCATCTGTCTTCTATGTGTCTCTGATGTTGGAACATGACACCATTTACTGTCTTGTCAAAGGGATTCAACCAGAGTCCAATCACATCTTTGGGTGCATATGTCCATTTTCAGGACAAAGGAACATGTTGAACTGAATCATATGCAAAAGTACTCAAAGTCATAAGTGTAACATTGAAAATACTAAAAACATTTCCTACTTATCAACTCATTTTCCAGACAGAAGAAATTGCTGTAGTTCTCAAAATACATGAAAGAAATAATATAAGAAAGTATAACTAAAAACTTAATTTAAAAGAAAAATATTAAATTATAAAATTATTTGATTATTCCAAAATAAGGCAAGAAAAAGGGAATAGAGAAATTAAAGAACAGCTGGGATAAATTGAAAACAAATAGCAAGATGATATAAATAAAACAACTATACCAATAAATTACATTAAATAGAAGTGGATTAAACACTTTAAATAAAAGACTAATATTGTCTTTATTTTTTAAGACTCAATTAAATGCAGTTTACAAGAGATAGTCATTTAAGGTCACATTTAGGATAAAAAAGACATACTAGCCAAAAGAAAACTTAAGAAAGAAATATTACTAAAACATATATGCCCACCAAAAGACACATACAAAAATGTTCATAGCAGCTCTATTCATAATAACCAAAAATTGAAAACAGTGCAAATATCCATCAACAACAGAATAACTTGTTGAAATGCATGCCCTTCTCAAGCCCTCTTCCAATCACTACCATCCAAGTGTGATCACTATCTTGACTTCTAACAGTATCGATTAGTTTTCACTGTTTTTGAAATTTACATAAATGGAACCATACAGTATGTATTATTTTTTGTCTGCCTTTTTTCACTTCACATTTTGTTTGGGAGTTTCTTCCATGTTACTGTATGTAATTATAGTGCATTATCATTTCTGTATAGCATTTCATTATGTGACTATATGCCACACTTATTTATCCATTTTATTGTTAATGAGCATTTGGATAGTTTACTATTTTACAGTATTACAAATAATGCTTCTGTGAAACATAATTGCATGTCTTTAGGTGCTCCTTTATATGTATTTAAGTTGAATGTATTCTTAAGAGTGGTATTGTTAGGACATGGGGTGGGTATGCATATATTCAGCTTTAGTAGGTAATTGACAAATAGCTTTACAAAGTATTTTAAATGCATCCTCCCACCACAAGTTTATGAGAGGTCTGGTTACCCTCACTAACATCTTTTTATTTTAAACAAAATGGTATGTGTCGTAGATTTAATTGCATTTCTTGATGACAATCAAGTTGAGTATCTTTTCTTACGTTTATTGGTCTATGAATATCCTTGTGTTAGTGAAGTGCCTATTGTAGTCTTTTCTCATTTTTCTAATGGCTTATTTGCTTTTTTAAAAATTATTTTGTTTGGTGGATATATGTTTTAAGATTATTTTGTCTCATTTTGTCTTAACTTTTCACTCTCTTAGAGATATATTTTGATGAATAGTAGTACATAACTTTAATATAGTCTTTTGTGCATTTTTAAAGTTTTTCTCAAGGGAACCCTTATACATTGTTGGGAGGAATGTAAATTGGTATTGCCACTATGGAAAACAGTTTGGAGGCTCCTCAAAAAATATTAAAATAAAACTAGCATAGGATCCAGCAATTCCACTTAAGGGGAAGGATATAAAGTGAATCAAATCTCTATCTCTAAGAGATATTTGCAATTCCATATTTATTGCAGAATTATTCTCAATAGCCAAGATATGGAAACAACCTAATGTCCCTCAATGAATAAATGTATTAAGAAAATGTGGTATACACACACACACACACACAGAGGAATGTAATTCAGCCTTAAAGAAGAAGGAAATTCTGCCATTTTCAGAAACATGGATGAACCTTGAAGACACTATGTTAAGTGAGATAAGCCAGACACAGAAAAGAAAGACAAATAATGTATAATAGCACTTAAATGTTGAACCGAAAAAAGTGTAACTCAGAAAACAGAGAGAAGAATGGTTACCAGGGGCTGGAGCTGGGGGAAATGAGAAGATGTTGGTGAAAGGGTACAAACCTGCAGTTATAAGATGAATAAGTTCGGAAGAACTAATATACATTTGAAATTTGCTGAGAGTAGATCTTAAGTATTCTTACCACAACAACAAAAAAGGTAATTATGTGAAGTGATAAATATGTTAATTAACTTGATTGCAGCAATCATTTCACAATGTATACACATATCAAAACATCATGTAGAACACCTTGAATACATGCAATTTTTGTCATTTATACCTCAATAAAGCTGAAAAAAAAATACCTTACCCTTTGCTGCCATCTTTTCTTTAAATTTACTGTTTTATTAAATCCTTAAGCACATCATTTTTTTAAAAAAAGATCAATTTAAACTCCACTGACATATTGTTTATTTTTCCTTATCAATGCATTGCCAATGTTGGTCATAACAGTGCTTTTTCCTTCCTCTTTCAGTTTGTAATACAAATCAAAATGGCTTCCTGAACCACATGAAAGTAGTGCTCTACTTTCTCTTTTATGCCTAAATTATTCTCAAGATGAAATAATCAACACAGGAATTGAAAAGTGGACTCTGTCTAAAGTACTAATTGGCCTGCCTTACTGAAAGGTAATGGTCTGGTTCTTCGTCCCTTCAGAGGAAAAGAGAAATGCCTGAACACTAGCCTACAAAGACGGCTACATGATGACGTGTGTGGTGGAAGGTCTGAGAGAGTTGAGCTCAAAGGTTTATGTAAATTCACTTTATAACTTACGGGTGAAGAAATGAGCTCTTGATTTCATGTACTAGTTTTACAGTATTAAGAATATTAGTGAGGGCCGGCCCGGTGGCGCACTGGATAAGTGCGCCGCTTGGGAAGCGCGGCGGCGCTCCCGCCCGAGGGTTCGGATCCCACATACAGACCGGTTCCCGCTCACTGGCTGAGCGAGGCGCGGGAGCAACACTGAGGGTTGCGATCCATTGCCGGACACGAAAAAAAAAAAAAAAAAAAAAAAAAAAAAAAAAAAAGAATATTAGTGAATCTGCAAAGAAAACAAATAGGCATAATCCATATTACTCTACCACAAAATTTCAACTATTTAAAAGTTTTGGTTTAGTCTCTTGACTTCCACTCAAGATGGCAGAATAGACAGTACCCAGCATCACCCTATCCCATAATCAACCAATTTACAACTATTAAAAAGGAATAACAGCCAAGCTGGGGCTGCTGGAGCTCAGGAGAAGAGGAGGAGAAATCTACAGAGTTCACGAAGACAGGAGAAACCACAATAAGAGAAAGAAAGAACCACTCCAACTTTTTCAAGCCCCAGCCACTTCAGTGCTGGCCCTGGTGAGCACACAGAGCAAGAACTGGCAGAAGCCACTGCTGTGACCTTCATATGAAGTTGCTCGGAGGCTGCAGGGAAGAAGAGGGCTTGGTGACCCCCAGGACAGCAAGACCACTAACAGGGTCACCATGGATCCACATAGGAGTAAGGAGCAATAGACAACTGAAAAAAGGAGCCACTCAGAGGCCGGTGAGTCATTGCAAGGGACCAGGGCATGGCCCGTCCCATGGGAAGTGTTTGGAGCATGGACGGTGGGGGAGACAGGCTACTAGGGTAACACTGGGGCACAGCATGGACAGCTGATCTGCTCTCCAATCAGCACAGTCCCACTCAGTGGAGACTGGTCAGGAATATATAACTTCAGGGGAATGCAGTTTGCCAAAAAGACTCAGGGCCAGACCAGAGTTCCCACACAACCCAGATGTACCAGACCTCAGAAGACCTGGAAGTGCTGAAAAGGTCAACAATTAAAACCTGAGCTGCACAAAAAGCCTTCCCCAGGAAATCAGCAGCAAAGCCGCAGTTTAGCTCAACCACAGAGTTCAAGTGCTGGTCCCCACAGGAAGTTTCCCCATTTTAGAAGTAAGCAAAGGACCACAAATTAGTTCCAGTGCAGAGTTTTAAGTGGTGAAGGTACCTAATAATCCAACACAGAACTGAAAGAAAAAACAAAATACCCACACATCAGAGACAAAATTTTGATATTAACTTGTAAAAGTCTAACACCACCAAAGAACATCTATAAAACCTAGAAGGACCAGAAGCCCCCTGGGCTCCCAAGCCAGGGTTGGGGAGAGGGCCAAGGGCCTCAGCCATGCCCTTCCAATATCTACATTCAGCCCAGCGATGACCGAACCCCTGATGAAAGACCCCTGGGCTCCTGAGCTGGGGTGGGGGGGTGCCAAGGGCCTCAACCACACCCCCTGACATCCACATCCAGCCCAGTGACACCCACCAGGCTGCCACCAGAAGTGCTCCAGGCTGCCAAGCCACAGTGGAGGGGCCAAGGGCCTCAGCCAGGACTCCCCAAGGTTCACATCCAGCCCAGCAATGACCACCAGGCTGCCACCAGAAGCACCACAGACTCCCAAGCAGGGATCAAGGGGACTGAAGGCCTCAGCCTTGCCCCCCTAATATCCGCATTCAGCCCAGTGACAACCACGAGGCCACCACTGAAAGCACCCTGGGCTCTCAAGCCAGGTTGGGGGGCTGAGGGATTCAAACATGCCTCCCCCCCCAACATCCATATCCAGCCCAGCAGTGATCACCAAGCCATGAGAAGCACCCACAGCTCCCGAGCCGGCGCAGTAGAGCCCGAGGGCCTCAGCCATGCTCCCCCGACATCCACATTCAGCCCAGCCACAACCACCAGGCCACCTCCGGAAGCACCCTGTGCTCCTGAGCAGGGGCAGGGTGAGCTGAAGGCCTAAGCCACATCCCTTTGACATCCACATCTAGCCCAGCCATGACCAAGCTGCCACTGGAAACCCTCTGGACTACTCTGCCAGAATGAGGGGGGTAACACAGGCCTCAACCATGTCCCCCTCCCCCCTTCCTCATCCTCTCACCCTATCCTCCGCCCCCTTCCTCTCTCCCCCTCCACCCCGACTGTTCAGTAACAGCATCTTAGAATGTAAAAAATAATAATAATAAATAAATAAATAAATTTTTAAATAAATAAATAAAAATAAAACTTTTGGTTCATTTTCTTTCAAATTTTTAAATTCATATTGTCTTAGTCCATTTTCTCTTGCTAAAGCATAATACCACAGACTGCGTGAATTATAAACAATAAAATCTTGTTCAGCTTGCAGTTCTGAAGGCCAGGAAGTCCAAGAGCATGGCACCAGCATCTGATGACGGTCATCCCATGATAGAAGGCAAAAGGCAGAAGCAAGCGTGTGTGACACAGAGAAGCACCAGGGACAAGACGTACTTTATAACAACACACTTTCAAAATAAGTAAGCAGCTCCTGGGACAAGAACATTAGTACATTCATGAGGGCTCTGCCCTCATGACCCAATCACCACTCATCAAGCTTCATTTCCTAACACTGTTGCATTGGGGATCAAGTTTTCAACACATGAACTTTTGGGGGACATATTCAAACCATAGTATGTAGAAACATATGAATTTATACGTATGTAATTGAGAGTTTATTCTCTATAAATTTTCTTTCCTTTTTTGCATGTAATATTATTTTATAAACTTTATTTTAGCAGTAAATATTTGGAAATATTAAACACATAAATAGCTTTTCTCAACTTAAGGTTTTTCTAGTCTTTCTTTCATCTTACTTGCTTACCTCACGTCAGTTTTGTTAAGATCAAATGTGATAAAGGATATGGAAGTGCTTTCTAAACAGTTAAGCAGTTATAGTGACTGTCATTGCTATAATTTACAATGAATATGCTTAATGAACTTCAGAGTCACATAGACCATAATTAACATCTCACTTCTGCCACCTATTATCTAAACAAATTTAGGCAAATGATAACTTCTCGAGTCCTCAGTTTCCTAATCAATAAAATAAATAATAGTATCTAATTGATAGTGTCTATTGTAAAGATTAAATTAGGCAAGCATGGGAACCAGCTAAGGTAGGTTAGAGGTCAGGTATTGTTTTTTTGTAACTATGACAGAACCATAGGTGAATAAGAGAAGGTAGTGCCAAAAATTCTTGATTCCCAGCAGTAATAAATTTCTTTAAGAAGAAAAAAAGAATGAATTCATTTTGTGCCCAGAACTAATACTTTCATTTTTATTATTGATACTGATCAATTCTTTTCTATGCATTCTTCATGGTTTTCCACTTGAATTAAAACAAAATCATTAACCAAAACATAAAACTAAAAATTCTGGAAATTTTTATTTTCAGACATTATGAAATGAATTAAGTGTTTACACAAAGCAGTCTTAAATTCAAGCCTAGCTTGAAAAAACACTTTAGTTCAACTTGATTGGTTCCATTGTCTCTATGAAGTCCACTCATTAAAGTAGGCGCTTTTATTTTCACTGCTGAGTCACTAGAGCCCTAATTTTGGAGTAAGACCTATCTGGGTTTGAGTTATATTTCCTCTACTTCCATCTTAGTTTCCTTGTCTGTAAAATGGAATTGTTATTGCTCAGATTTATCACTTAAGAATTTGGTGTAATATATAGAAAGAACCTAATATGATACATGGTACATAGTAAGTATACAGTAAATATGACTATTAGTCTTACTGACCCCAAACCATGAATCTTTCAAATTTTAAAGCAGTTCCAAGTGCCGCATTCTGAATATAGTTTACTCCTATCAACACTAAGCAATTCCAAACCATATTTTACTTTAATTCAATTGACAAACATTATGTAGTCATGGTTAAAGTCAGAGTTTTGAAGTCAGACTGCCTGACTTTGAATCTCTATTCTGTTCTTTGTTAGCTGTGTAATCTTTCTTGACCTCTCTCTCCATTCCATGGTTTTCTCATATGTAAAATGGTGATAATAATACTAAGTTACAAAATTAAATGGGTTAAATTTGTAAAGCTATTATTACAGTGCTTGTCATATAATAAGCTCTATATAAATGTTTGACTAAAGAATAAATAGTATATATGTCATTTGGAATTATATATTTTCTTTATCAATTTGTTTTTTCTAAGGAAAAGGTCAAAACCTTTTTTACATTCTTTTAAGTTCTCATTAAATAGTATTACATGTATCACTCATAAATTAATTTAACAAACATTTGTTAAATACAATATGTTTCAGGCTCTATGCTATCTCTTGAGGAAGCTAAGACAAGAATTTACAATACGATCGTTGCCATTCGTAACAAACTAGATTGATCTATGGTGTACCTTGTTCTTTAGATCTTTTTATTTTAATTTTTGTTCTTAGTGCCAGGATAACAGGTTCAACAAATACAAAGGAAAACCAATATATTTGCATTGGCCCCGAGAATGCAAAAGGAACTGAGAAAATTGTTAAAATCATCCTTGATAGGTATGAAAATATTTTGTTCCTCTTTATGGTTTATGACAAGCTGCAAGAGACCCCCTTTGTGATGGACATAAGATAGATAAACAGAAATGCTTACCTTCTGAAAGATGTCTGTGCAATCTAAAACAATTAATCTTGCTGGAGTGAATGAGCTAGTCTAATGGTGCTGCTTGGCATGGGCCATTCATCAAAGCCCACCAATCCATCACACAAAACCAGTCACACTGCTTGGCAGACCTGCCACTCCTGCCACATGCCTGGATTCCTGGGAATCTATGTAAGGCAGAGCAAGTCTTGGGAAGTTATTTATGTTTGTCTTAAAAGAGAGAATCTGAAGCTATTCATGCTCAATGCTATCGATTCTAATGAAGATGTCAACAGAAAACTAACTCTTCTCCTGACACAAAGCTCATCTATTTTGACAAATAAAAGTCTGGCAATGTGTCCTCCTCCCAAACTCAAAAGTCTAAGCATGATAGATCATCATTGTCAACACATGCACATTTTCTAATGTCTCATTAAAAAATAATAATAATAAAACCCTTATTAGAGCTGACATCCCCCAACAGTTACTGCCCCATTTCTCTAATCCTATTTTTAAAAATATTTTTTCACTTCTTATTTCTTCTTGAATATTCTCTAATCAGACTTTCATTTCTCCCTTGAAACACTCACTTCAAGGTCACCAGTGACATACTTCTTGTCACAATTAATTACCAAACTTTAGTTCTCTTATCTCTTCCTCTCTCAAACACTTCCTTCACTTCTCTTCTAGAAAACCAGCTTGTTTTCTCCTACTTCATTGGCCTCTCCTTCTATATCTCCTTTGCTGGTTTCTCATCTTTTTAATGGTTGGCAAAATGTTGACATGCTCAGAACTCAGTCCTCAGCTTCTTCTCTTCTCAGTGCTTACTCTCTAAGTGATTTCTTCCTTTCCAATGGCTTTAAACACCTTAAATGTGCAACAGATTCCACAAGTTGATAACTCCAACCTGAGTTATTTTTAATAACTCCATATTCTTTAATTGCCTTGTCTATTTGATGACTCCATGAAATATCTAAAGGCATCCAAGCTTAACACATCCAAACTAGAACCCTTGGTTTTGCCCCCAAACATGATTATCTCCTAGTCATTACCATCTCAGTAAATGTTACATACCCTGCCACTCATGTCCACAGCCTTGCAGTCACTCACATTTGTCCCCTCTCTTATCCTCATTACACTCCCTATACAATCAACCAAAAGTCCTGTTGACTTTACCTTCAAAATGCATCCCGCATCTGACTACTCACAGCTTCTGCTACTACCTCCCTGACCCCAGCTATTCTTCATTCATATTTACTTTTTGAAAATATATACCATGTCTTTCCCTTGCTTAAAACATTCTAATGTTTCCTTATTGCTCCAGAATCAATTCCAAATGCTTCACTATGGCCTTCAAGGGCTGTGTGATCTGACCCTTCTCTATCCCTTTCACATTATCTTTCTCCACTTCTCTCACTTTTTTTCAGCCTCACTAGCCTTCTTGCTAATCCTCAAATGTTTTTGTGTCCCACTACTTTGTACTTACTACATCTTCTTTCAACATACTTCCCGCAGAGCTATAACATGAATCCCTTCTCCTCACTTCAAATTTCACTTTTTATAGAGGCCTTCCCTGATCACTTTCCTTCCTCCCATCATTATCTGTGCCATTATCATGTTTTATTTTTTTACAGCATTTACCTACAATTTATATTACATTTTTATATTTATTTGGATATTATCTACTTCTCTCAATAAAATGTATGTTCTGGCCTGGGGACCTCAGCCACCACAGACAGTGCTCTGCCAGACTAGCAGGAGGCATGAAGTGCACTCAGGAACCTCAGCAGCTGTGGGCAGCCCCCCCCCCACACTCCAACTGCTGCAGACATTGTTGCCACACAGGTGGTACACCACAGTCACTACCACTGCTGTTTCCATTGCAAGGGCGACTTGCCACCACAGCAGCAGCCACCACTGCTGTGCAGGAGGCCAGAGACCACTCAACTGCATTGACAAAGGAGAGTCACCAGTGGAGCCCAGAAAAAGATGTGAGTGAGTGCATACCCATGACCCCAGTAGTCCAGCCCACAGGGGGAATTATGCTGCCACACATGGTAACACACATAGGGGTGGGAAGTACATGTGCAGCCCATGTAACTTGATTAAGGGAGAGAAATATGTGGAACTTCTCAAGACTGTGGAAACCAGGGTACACAAATAGGATAAGGAAGAAATCCTCTGATCACCACCAACCCATCCCCAACTGGGGGAAGCAAAGACCCAGCAGAAGTCTCTGCCTGTGGGAAAGAGGAAAGACAAACCCTGCCCAGGATCACTCATTCAAAATGAGGAGCTTCAATGTACTCCAGTTCACACGTTAGGTTCATGGGAAACTAGCTGGGGTGCCAACAAGTCCACCCAGGTTCACCCATCCCAACTAAGGAGTAACAGGGCACCCAGACACTTCTCCCAAAAACTCAGGATCTTACACGCATCCTCAAACACCCAACAAAGTGTCAAATAACCTCAGGAAGAAATCACTAAGTACCCCAGTGCCTAGGGAACGGAGGCACTCACACAGAACTCCAACACAGAATATGGCCCAAAGTACCCACACAGAGACTACACTAATGCATCTACCTGGAACAATACTAAAACATCCTACTCAATGGTCAATGTAAAATATTTCTACAGTAGGAAGTTTCTCTCCTCAAAGCCCACTCCTGAGTAACAGAAGAAGTGACTGCTCTACCAGATGACCAGACATCAACCATCAACATAGAGATACTAGAAATTCTAATTATGTGTGTGTGTGTATATATACATGTGTATATATCAACCAAAGGAATACAATAAATCCCAAGTACCAGACCCCAAAGAGCAGGAAACCCTTAAAATGACTGAAAGGGAATTCCAAGTAACAATCATAAGGAAACTCAATGAAATACAAGAAGATCAATCAGACAACACAATGAACTGAGCAAAATTATCCAGGATATGAAGGAGAAAATTTAAAAGAGATTAATGCTTTTAAAAAGAATGTAGCAGAATTCCTGAAACTGAAGGAGTCATTCAATGAAATAAAAAACACAACTGAGAGCTTAAGCACAAGGCTAGGGGAAACAGAAGAAAGAATTTCTGATCTTGAAGACAGTCTTTTTGAAATAACTCAGGTGAACAGCGAAAAAGAATAAAAATATGAAAAAAATCTAATAGAGATAACAGATAACCTTAAGCACACAAACAACCAAATCATGGGTGTTCCAGAAAGGGTGAAGAAAGGAAAAGGTATTGAAAACATAATCAATGAAATAACAGTGGAAAACTTCCCAGGTATTGAGAGAGACACGGGCCTTCAGATTCAGAGGCTCAAAGATCCCCAAACAGATTCAATCCTAAAAGGTCCTCTCCTAAACACATTATACCTACTCAAAGACAAAGAGAGAATTATAAAAACAGTGAGAGAAAAGCATCAAGTCACCTATAAGGGAATCCCCATCAGACTAACAGCAAATTTCTCAAAAGAAACATTACAGGCCAAAAGAGAATGGGATGATATATTAAGAGTAATAAAAGAAAAAACTGCCAGATAAGAATACTGTACCCAGCAAGGCTATCCTTCAGAAATGAGGGATAAATATTGTATTTCTCAGACAAACAAAAACAATGAGAGTTCTACACTACATGACCAACCCAGCAAGAAATCCTCAATGGTGTCCTGCATCTGCAACACAAAAATCAGATAATCACTACCATGAATACACAAGAATGTATAAAACCCACTGATAGAACAATAATGCAATTGAGAAAGAGAAAGAAACTCTACCTTACCACCTCAAAAAACCAACAAACACTGAAGACAAACATTAAAGGGAAAGAAAGGAACAAAAGATATTCAAAACATCACATGGGCCGGCCCGGTGACACACTGGATAAGTGCGCCGCTTGGGAAGCGCGGCGGCGCTCCCGCCCGAGGGTTCGGATCCCACATGCAGACCGGTTCCCGCTCACTGGCTGGGCGAGGCACGGGAGCAACGCCGAGGGTTGCGGTCCCGTTGCCGGTCTCCGGTCCGGTGCGGGGGCAACACTGAGGGTTGCGATCCGTTGCTGGACACGGAAAAAGACAAAAGACAAAAAAAAAAAAACATCACATGAAAATTGATAAAATGCCAGACAACACCTTTCAATAACAACCCTAAATGTAAATGGATAAAATTCCCCACTCAAGGGGCTGGCCCGGTGGCGCACTGCTACAGTGCACCACTTGTAAGCGTGGCAGTGCTCCCGCCGAGGGTTCAGATCCCACATACACACCGGTTCCCGCTCACTGGCTGAGCGAGGTGCGGGTGCAACACTGAGGGTTGCGATCCCGTTGCCGGTCCCGGTCCAGTACGGGCGCGACACTGAGGGTTGCAATCCATTGCCGGACATGAAAAAAGACAAAAAGGGAAAAAAAAAATTCCCCACTCAAAAGACACAGACTGGCTGATTGGATTAAAAAGCAGGACCCAACTATAGGCTATCTACAAGAGAATCACCTCACCTGTAAAGACACACACACATGCTAATAGTGAAGGGATGAAAAAAGATATACTATGGAAATGGAAATCAAAAATGAGCAAGCATAGCTATTCTTATATCAGATAAAATAGAATTTAAACCAAAAAACACAAAAAGAGACAAAGCCATTATGTAATAATAAAGGGAAACATCCAGCAAGAAGACATAACAATTGTGAATATATATGTGCCGCAAACTGGAGCACCCAGATATATAAAGCAAATGCTATTAGACCTAAAGAAAGAGACCAAACTACAATAGTAGTTGGACCTGAACACCCTTCTCTCAGCATTGGTCCACCATCTAGGCAACAAATTAACAGAGATTATGATTATCTCAATAAATGCAGAAAGAGCATTTGACAAAATTCAACATCCTTCATGATAAAGGCTCTCAGCAAAGCAGGTGCAGAAGAAAACCAACTAAACACAAGAAAAGCCATATACAACAAACCCACCATTGATACTATCCTGAATAGGATAACCAGAACAGGAACAAGACAAGGGTACCCACTCTCACCACTCCTATTTAACATAGTATTGGAAGTACTAGCCAGAGCAATAAGGCAAGACAAAGAAATAAAGGGCATCCAAGGCAGAAAAGATGAAGTCAAATTGTTCTTGTTTACAGATGACATGATCCTATATATAGAAAAACATAAAGTTTCTACAAAAAAACTCTTAGAGGACATAAAAGATTTCAATAAAGTTGCAGGACACAATTTCAACATACAAAAATCAATATACTCCAATATGAACTAGCAGAGAAAAGAAATAAAGAAAGCTAGCCCATTTACAATAGTCAAAAAACAAAATAAAATACCTAAGAATAAATTTAACCAAGGAGGTGAAAGAGCTCTACAATGAGAACTATAAATCACTGTTGAAGGAAATTAAAGAGGGCACAAAAAAATGGAAAGACATTCCATGCTCTTGGATTTTAAGCGTTAACAATTATGAAAATGTCCTTGCTACCCAAAGTGATCTACAGATTCAACACAATCTCCATCAAAATACCAATAACATTCTTCACAAAAATAGGGGAAAAAAAGCCTAACATTTATATGGTGCAACAAAAGACTCTGAATAACCAAAGCAATCCTGAGCAAAAATAAATAAATAAAACTGGAGGCATAACACTACCTAACTTCAAATTATACTACAAAGGTACAGTAACTAAAACAGCATGATACTGGCATAAAAACAGATACTTGGTCAATAAAACAGAATAGAAATACCAAAACTCAGAAATCAACCCACATATCTATAGCCAACTTATCTTCAACAAGGGCACCAAGAACATATATTGAGGAAAAGACTGCCTCTTCAACAAATGGTGCTAGAAAAACTGCACATCCATATGCAGAAGAATGAAACTACATGTACCTCTCACCATATACCAAAATCAACTCAAAATACATCAAAGACTTAAATATAAGACCTGAATTTACAAAACTCCCAAAAGAAAACATGGGAGAAATATTTCAGGAAGTAGGACTGGGAAAAAACTTTATGAATAAGACCACAGAAGCACAGAAAACAAAAGAAAAAATTAACAAATAGGATTATTTCAAACTGAAAAGCTTTTGCAAAGCAAAAGAAAAATTAATAGAGTGAAAAGACAACCTAAAGAGTGAGGAAAATATTTGCAAGCTATGCACCTGACAAAGGATTAATATCCAGAATATACAAGGAACACAGACAAGGTCACAAAAACAGATAATCCAATTTAAAAAGGGGCAAAGGGGCTGAAAAGGCATTTCTCAAAGACCTATTTGAAGATATACAAATGGGCAACATACACGTGAAAAGCACATTCAATGTCACTCAGCATCAGGGAAATGCAAATCAAAACCACATTTAGATATCATCTCACCCCAGTTAGGCTGGCTATTATCAAAAAGACTGAGAATAACAAATGCTGGCAAGGACGAGGAGAAAGAGGAACCCGCCCACATTGTTGGTGGGACTGTAAACTAGTGCAGCCAGTATGGAAAATGGTATAACGTTTCCTCAGACAACTACAGATAGAACTGTCATCCAATCCAGCAATCCCACTTTTGGTTATATACCCAAAGGAATGGAAATCTTCATGTTGAAGGGATACCTGCACTCCCTTGTTTATTGCAGCTCTATTTACAATAGCCAAGAGTTGAAATCAACTTAAATGTCCACCTTCAGACAACTGGATAAGGAAAACATGGTATATTTACACAATGGAATACCACTCTGCAATATAAAAGAATGAAATTCTGTTATTCACAACAACATTGATGAACTAAGAGAAAATTATGTTAAGTGAAATAAGCCAGGCACAGGAAGAGAAATACCACAAGTCCTAACTCACAAGTGGGAGCTAAAAAAAATAAACACATAAAGATACACCAATCACAATAATATGTTGAACTTTCAAAAGAAGAGGACAGAACTGAGATTACCAGAGGTGGGAAAGGGGTTGTGGTAAGGGAGAAATTGGTAAAGGGCCACAAAAAATGATTACATTTTATAATTTTGAATATACTAATTATCCTGATTTGAGCATCACATATTGCACACAGATATTGATGTTCAACTCTCTACCCCACAGATATGTACAATCAACTATGTTTCAATAAAAAAAGAAAGAAAAAAAATGTATCTTCATCCATAAAATAAAAAAAATAAAACGTATATGCCATGAGGATAAGAAATCAATCACTTTTGTTTGTCTTTATTTTCCCAGCTCTTAGAAGACTGCCTAGTGTATTTCAGGTGCTCAATAAATAATGTTGAATGAGTGGATTTTTTAAATAAAAGCATTGGAATAGGGCCGGCCCGGTGGCGCACTGGATAGTGTGCCACTTGGGAAGCGCGGCGGCGCTCCCGCCCGAGGGTTCGGATCCCACATACAGACCGGTTCCCGCTCACTGGCTGAGCGAGGCACGGGGGCAACACTGAGGGTTGCGATCCGTTGCCGGACACGGAAAAAGACAAAAGACAAAAAAAAAAAAAAGCATTGGAATAAATAATCTAATATGGTCCCTACTTATTCTCAGTTGCTCTAGTTCCAAATCATTGTGTTGTCTTCATAAGAACTATTACTGGGTCTTAATTTCCTACAAAGTGGATGTTTGAAAGAACAAAGGTAAATGGAGAAAAAATTGGGATAAATCAGTTGTGAGGAAGCCACTCCAGAAAAAATCAGAATGCAGGGGTAAATGAAATATTCTGAAATGCCATGACGAAGGTGACCATAAAAAATCTGAAAGAAATAATAAGCTTCTAACTGGATAATCAAATGTCTCTGATTTGGACCTAGTAATGATCTCTCCTGTTTGTGTTCTTCTGAGTCAAATAAACACCATTCTCCCTGGACCCATGAAGATAAGCTATCAAAATACCTAAAGAGAGTTGGAATAATTACTCTAATCCTCTCCAGCCCTGAGCTTTTTTGCAATCTCTTTTTCTCTGCTTTCTAAACCATATTCCTCTATGAACTCCTGGCTTTAGAAACCTAGCTTCAAGTCTTACCTCTGCACTATCAGTTATGGTTTGAACTCCCTCATTCCCCTGACTTAATGTACAACTCCAGCTCTCTTAAGCCCATGACCTTCCATGAGAATCTCCTTGCCTTACTTTCTGCCTCAAGAAACCAAAACTGAAACCCAGTGACCCAGGCAGCACTCACTGGACCAGCCCTGATTGCCATGAAAGAGGGTAATTTTGACAGACTAGAAAAAGCTAATTTTTACATTAAAGGAATTTGAATTCTAAGTGCATGTCTATAATTAATTTATAAACCAATGATCAGTGGATTTAGTCACATTAAAGGCCTTTTTGCATTCTTTACACAAGTACACTAATTAATTAAATGAAATAATGCATGTTAAGTGCTTAGCTCACTATTTAGCACATGCTGTGATTATTAGTATATTATTGTAAACTGCCTTAGGAACAGAAGTAATCAGGTTCAATTGAATTTGATCACATTTTCAAAGTGTTAAATAATAAGTCTGTTTTAAAGATTTAATTGCTACTTACTTTTCACAAATGGAGTTGCCCTTTTCTTTATCCTGAGGATACCAGTAAATTTTTCTTTTAGTTTTCACTTAGTTTTCCCTTTATAAAAGTGACGATTTTCTCAAAATTTTTCAAGATAATTGAGAAAAGGGAGCACCGTCTCCATGATTTCTTCATCTTCTTTGAAGCTGTTCACAGTACAAATAATCATCAAGTTAGTCCTTTTTCTACTAAGACCGTGATATGAAAGTCAATGGAGGGGTCATGAGCTATTCAAACCCAAGAACATCTTTCTTTCAGGGTTATGCTCCAGGCCTTTTTCTCAACTACTTATACATCTGATGAAGCCTTGCATCAGAGATTTCCAACTTGACCGAGCCCTAGAAAATGACTTGGATAACCTAAAGAAGCACTTAACTTCTGAGTTTGATTCAGTACTAAAGGGGATCCCATCCTTGAAGAGGCCCAGTAAGCAGTGGATTCCTTAAATTATGCAAAGCCTAATTTATATCTCTAACTAGAAGTGGCTCAAGGGAACCCTAAGTTGCTCTCCTTCTTGAAAAGCATTCCACAGGTTAGCAGTAACCCAGCTTCATGGTTCCTCTAATATGAATATTTTAACTACCAAGTAGCCAATATATCATGGATGCATGATGTATACTGCATCTCGGAAATATATATCATATTCCAGACTAACAAGTAGACCCCAAGGTGGATAACATTCACTAAGATGTTTGGAATAAAATCTCTTCCCTCATGCATACGAAATTCTTCCAAATCCTATAGATAGACAGTGTATCTATCAAAATAGAAAGAGACAGAAAACACAGTAATTTGAACAGGGAAAGTTTAATATAAAGATTATAAAAATAATTAACTATAGAGAAGGCAACAGAGCGTCCTGAACTGGGGACCCAGACAAAAACCCAGGAAGCCTCCCGCCACCCAAACAGAAGGCAAGAGTGTGCCACAAACACCACTTCCATATAGGTGGTCTACCACAGCCACTGCCACAGCTATTGCCACTGCAAGGACAACTCACCACCACAGTAGCAGTCAGGACCACCCTGCAGGCAGCCCACCACACACTTGACTGCATTGATACAAGAAGAGTCACCAGAGGAGCCTGCAAATAGAAGAGGAAGTCTTTCTCCTCAAAGCCCATTCCAGAGTAATAGAAGACACAACGATCTTCAAGATAACCAGACATCAATGTAGAGATACTAACAATATGAATATAGTAATTCCCAAGTACCAGAACCCATACAGTAAGAAAAACCCTTGAAATAACTGAAAAGGAATTCTAAGCAATGATCTTTAGAAAACTCAGAAGAGAAGACTCAATTAGAGAACAAAATGAAACATGAAAAAATATCCAGAATATGAAGGAGGAAATTTACAAAGAGATTAATACCTTAAATAAGACTGTAGCAGAACTCTTAGAACTGAAGGAGTTATTCAATGAAATAAAAAACACAACTGACAGCTTAAGCAGCAGGTTTGAGCAAGCAGAATGAAGAAGTTCAGATCTCAAAGGTGGTCTTTTCAAAATAACCCAGGGGGACAGAAAAAAAGGAAAAAAGAAGTTTAAAAAGTGAAGAAATCTAAGTGAGTTAGCAGACAACTTTAAGCACACAAATATCTGAATTGAAGGCATTCCAGAAGGGGAGGGAAAAGGAAAAGGTGTTGAAAACCTGTTTGATGAAATAATAGTGGAAAAAGTTCCCAGGTATAGAGAGAGGCATGGACCTTCAGATTCAGGAAGCTCAAAGATCCCCAGATTCAATCCAAAAAGAGCCTCTCCAAGACACAGTATGGTAAAACCAGCAAAGCTCAAAGACAAAGAGAGAATTTGAAAAGAATCAAGAGAAAAGCATCAAGTCACCTATAAAGGAGCCCTCATCAGACTGACAGCAGACTTCTCAATTGAAAATCTACAGGCCAGAAAAAAATGGGATGATATATTCAAAATAGTAAAATAAAAAAATTGCCAGCCAAGAATACTATACCCAGCAAGGCTATCCTTCAGAAATGAGGGAGGAATAGTGTATTTCTCAGACAAACAAAAACTGCAGGAGTTCGCCACCACACAACCAGCCCAGCAAGAAATTCTCAAGGGAGTCCTGTGCCTGAAATCCAAAAAAACAGTAATCACTACCACAAATACACAAGAAAGAACAAAACCCACTGGTAAAACAAAAATGCAAATGAGGAAAAGAAAGAAACTAAATCTGACCACCTCAGAAAACCAACAAACATTGAAGATGAAAAATGAAAGGGGAAGAAAGGAACAAAAGATATTTAAAACTTGTAAACAAAAAGCAATAAAATGCCAGGAGTAAGACAATACCTGTCAATAACAACCCTAAATGTGAATGAATTAAACTCCTCAGTTGAAAGACAAAGACTAACTGATCAGATTAAAAAGCTAGACCCAGCTAACTATATGCTGTCTTCAAGAGACCACCTCACCTACAAAGATACACACAGAGTAAAAGTGAAAGAATGGAAAAAGATGTACCACAAAAATGGAAACTGGAAACAAACAGGAGTAGCTATAAAGACTAACTGATCAGATTAAAAAGCTAGACCCAGCTAACTATATGCTGTCTTCAAGAGACTCACCTCACCTACAAAGATACACACAGAGTAAAAGTGAAAGGATGGAAAAAGATGTACCACAAAAATGGAAACTGGAAACAAACAGGAGTAGCTATTCTTATATTGGATAAAATAGACTTTAAACCAAAAACCCAAAAAAGAGACAAAGAAGACCACTATATAATGTAAAGATAAAAGGATCTAACCAGCAAGAAGACATAACAATCATAAATATGTGTGCACCCAACACCAGAGTACCCAGATATGTAAAACAAACACTATTAAACCTAAAGAAAGAGATGAGCTCCAACACAAATAATAGTGGGGAACCTGAACACTCCTCTCTCAACATTGAACTGATCATCTAGGCAACAGATCAACAGAGAAACACAGGATTTAAACTACATTTTATACCAATTGGACCTGGAAGATATCTACAGAACATTTCATCCAACAACTACAGAATATACATTCTTCTCATCACCACATGGAATATTATCAAGGATAGACCACATGTTAAGTCACATATCAAGTTGCAGCAAATTTTAAAAAATCAAAATTATATCAAGTATTTTTTCACACAGCAACAGATTAAAAACTGGAAATTGATAACAAGCGAAACTTTGGAAACTATACAAATACATGGAAATTAAACAACAGATTCCTCAATGACCTATGGGTCCAAGAAGAAATTGAACAGGAAATCAAGAAATTTCTTGAAACTAATAAAAATAAAGACACATCATAACAAAACCTGTGGGATACTAGAAAAGCAGTGTTAAGAGGGAATTTTATTGCAATAAATGCTTATGTCACAAGCATAAAAGACATCAAATAAATAACATAATGCTACACCACAAAGAACTAGAAAAATAAGAACAAACCATTCCAAAAAGTAGTAGGCAGAAAGAAATAATTAACATCAGAGCAGAACTAAATGAAATAGAGACCCCAAAAATGATATATCTATCTGTAATTGTTTGAGGAACCTCCATATCATTTTGCATGCAGGATGCACCATTGTACAGTCCCACCAACAGTGTAGGAACATTCCTTTTCTCAGCATCCTGACCAGCATTTGTCATTCTCAGTCTTTTGGATGTTAGCCATCCTAACTGGAGTAAGTGTTTTTGATTTGCTTTTCCCAAATGCTCAGTGATGTTGAGCATTTTTTCATGTGTCTATTGGCCATTTGTATATCTTTCTTTGAGAAATCCTATTCAGCTTCTTTGCCCATTTTTTAATTGGGTTATTTGTTTTTTTGCTGTAAAGTTGTTTGAGTTCCTAGTATATTCTGCATATTAATCTTTTGTCAGATGTATATTTTGCAAATGTTCTCTCCCACTCTGTTGGTTGTCTTTTCACTCTGTTAATGACCTCATACTACGTTTAGTACAACCTCAGTGTAAGTGACTCATCCCTGAGAAAGAGCTATAATAGGCTTATCAAAAACTCTGTGGGAACACAATCTCGTGAGGTGCCCATTGTAATTTCCCAGTTTTTGCTAGTTTCCAGATAAGAAAATAAGACATGTGACAATCATACCAGCAATATAGTTAGAATTTGAAGCTCTAAGGTTCTAACACAGATCATCTGACTGTAATTGTACCATCCTAACACACATGCTGGTTCATATGCTGATCAGCATCTCCCTCGAGCTTACCTTCCTTGGCTTGCTAACCACACTCCAGCTATCTGCACTATCACCACTGACTTCATGGTCAATTGCAACACTACCATTGCCACCATAACCAGGAGTTGTTGATTTCTAACCATGTGCCAGTACCCTTAGAGGTGATAAATAATTTCAGTAACATTGCAGGATACAAAATCAACATGTAAAAATCAGTAGTGTTTTTATATTCCAATACAAACTAGTAGAGAACAGAATCAAGAAAGCAAGCCCATTTACAACAGTCATCAAAAAATAAAATACCTAGGAATCGATTTAACCAAAGAGGTAAAAGATCTCTACATAAGAACTACAAAACACTACTGAAAGAAATTAAAGAGGACACAAAAAGTTGGAAAGACATTCCATGCTCTTGGATTGGAAGAATTTACATTGTGAAAATGTCCATACTACCCAAAGTGATCTACAGATTCAATGCAATCTGTATCAAGATACCAATGACATTCTTTACAGAAATAGAAAAAACAAGGGCCGAGCCCGTGGCGCACTCGGGAGAGTGCGGCAGCGCTCCCGTCGCGGGTTCGGATCCTATATAGAGATGGCTGGTGCGATGCGCTCACTGGCTGAGCACGGTGCGGCCGGTCACAAAAAGGACAAAAAAAAAAAAGAAATAGAAAAAGCAATCCTAACATTCATATGGAACAACAACAGAACCTGAAATGCCAAAGCAATCCTAAGCAAAAAAGTAAAAATAAAACTGGTGGCATAACACTACTGGTCTTCAAATTATACTACAAAGCAAGAGTAACCAAAACTACATGGCATTGTCATAAAAACAGACATTTGTACCAGTGGAACAGAATAGAGAACCCAGAAATCAGCTCACATACTTACAGCCAACTGATCTTTGACAAAAGCACCAAGAACATACATTGGGGGAAATACTGCCTCTTCAATAAGTGGTGCTGGGAAAATTGGACATCTAGATACAGAAGAATGAAACTAGACCTGTACCTCTCAACATATACCAAAACCCACCAAAAATGGATTAAAGATTTAAGCATAAGACCTGAAACCATAAAACTACTAAAAGAAAATATAGGGGAAACACTCTAGGAAGTAGGACTGGACAAAGGCTCTATGAATAAGACCCCAAAAGCACAAGCAACAAAAGAAAAAACAAATAAATGGGATCATATCAAACTAAAAAGCTTCTGTACAGCAAAGGAAACAATCAACAGAGCAGAAAAACCACCTACAGAATGGGAGAAAACATTTGCAAACTACACATCCGACAAGGGGCTAATATCCAGAATATACAAGGAACTCAAACAACTTCACGGTGAAAAAAAAAAAAAAAAATCCAGTTAAAAAATGGGCAAAGGAGCTGAATAGACATTTTTGAAAGAAAGACATACAAATGGCCACATGTACATGAAAAAATGCTCAATATCACTAATCATCAGGGAAATGCAAATCAAAACCACATTGATGTGTCATCTCATCCCAGTTAGACTGGCCATTACTAAAAAGACTGAGAACAACAAATGCTGGCTAGGATGTGAGGAAAGGGGAACTCTTCTACACTGCTGGTGGGACTATAAATTAGTACAGCCATTATGGAAAACAGTATAGAGGTTTCTGAAACAACTACAGATAGAATTACCATACGATCCAGCAATCCCACTTCTGGGTATACACCCAAAGAAATGCAGATCATCATATCAAAGGGATACCTGCACTCCCATGTTTATTGCAGCCCTATTTACAATAGCCAAGAGTTGGAATCAACCTAAATGCCCATCAGTGGTGAATGGATAAGGAAAATGTGGTCTATATACACAATGGAATACTTCTCAGCCATAAAAAAGAATGAAATTCTGCCATTCACAGCAGCATGAATGAGCTTGGAGAAAATCATGTTAAGTGAAATAAGCCAGGCACAGAAGAGAAATACCACATGTCCTCTCTCATAAATGGGTGCTAAGAAGGAAAGAAAGGAGGAAGGAAGGACAGACCACCATAATATGTTGAACTTTAAGAAAAAGAGAACAATTCCATGGTTACTAGAATTGGGAGGGAGAGGGGGTTAGGGAGAAATTTGGTAAGGAGCACAAAGAATAATTATGATTTGTAATAATGAATGTGCTAATACTAATTTCATCATCACATATTGTACATAAATAATGATAGTCAACACTGTACACCCAAAATATGTATAATCAATTATGCTTTAATAAAAAATAATAATAATTAACTATAGAAAGATAAGGAGAATGCTAAAGAATACTCTAGGGCTGAGGGAGAATACCCAAAGAAGGAATAAATTTGGAAGGAGTTTCTCTCTCTAAGCCTGGGGTTCAGACCTCATTGAAGAAGGTATTGTTGGAACTCAGCGGATGGCAGAGAAGTTCACTGGATTTCCCCAGGACAGACTGATTCACATTTGCTGGTAAGTCAGGAAACATTCCTCCACTGTACAACTGAGCTGAAGTTGGCAGACAGGGAATTGCAGCCAGAACTGGCAAGCCAGAAATACCCTTCCAGGGAGCGGGTGAGTTGAGACTAGCAGTCAGGAAATTACAGCTGGAGCTAACAAGAAGGAAATGCCCTGTAAGGTGCAGGTGGGCCACAGCTGTGAGGCTGACTGCTGTAGTGCCTACAAGACTTACTGAGAATTCACTCATGAGGGCGCCAATGAAACTGAACAGAAAGCCATCCACAGGATTGCCACTGAAACTCAATGGGGATAGGTGCCACTAGATGTTTCCCGCATGTGCCACAGGCAGCCATGCATTAAGAGCAAGAAGATGCATTTGGGACCACCTTGGGACCAGGGAGAAAAACCACGTCCTCAATGTTCCTCCAGTAACAAAGTTTAACATCATGCCAGCTGCAAAGGAGAAAGGCTCATAGGGTCCATCTACACTTTTAAAAAGCAGATAATGATGGGTGGATTTGGAGCTGAGAGGCAATAAATTGATAATTGGTACCGACCAGCAGGCCACCCCTTTGGCTACTCAGTTTCCATATGCACCCTTCTAACACATTTTAACTTCCATACAACAATAAAACTCTAAATTTTCACCCACCAAGATTCAGCTTTTCTACTTACAAGTGATGAAGTTCTTACCTTTTCCCCCAGATGAGGAGAGAGAGAATCCCAGGAGTCATTGTATGTATTGCTGGCTATATTAAATATTCCTCAACTTCTGTCACAATTCCCCTGAATATTCTATTACCTAAAGACTAAGTTATAAAATTAACCTCCACCAACTAGTATATGAAAATAAATGGGGAAAAGAAAAAAAAAAAGGTTGATATATACAAATATTACAAATAAAAAGAGTATATGCAAAACTATTGTTGTCTGTATTTCTGCAATTGGCCATTAGACTATAGTTGATATTGGTGACTTCCTTCCTCCATTATCCTTTCTACATTTGCCTTGCCCTTAGCCAGAATCTCAGCTGGTTACAGTTCTTTACTTGTGGAGTAACCTGAACCTTCAATCACAAAGGGTCTGAGATCTCAATCATTTGGCCGTTTTTTGTTGTTGTTTGGTTGCTGTAGTTTTCTGTTGACTTTTACTATAGAGCATGGAAATGCTAAGAGGCACCCCACATAATCCACTATATTTCAGACACTGTCCTCATTCCCCCACTGTGTAGCAGCAACCCAATTTCCCCTTAATAAATGGGATCACTTCAACCAGAAAAGTAAACCCTTTTTCTTTTGACATATTTTTTCAGTAGCATATAAAGTTCAAAAGGCCAGGTGGCAGTCTCGTCTTCAAATTCAGTAGAATTATTACTCTGTCATAATATTACTAATTAACAGTATACTAATAATATATATTTATTAGTGGTATAATAAATAATGTTATACTAATAATCGTATATTATTAACACACTATTAATAGTAATAGTAATATTATTATTATGGAAGCATCCCTCATACCCCACCACCCTTGTGGACCTAGATTTTCAAACAGGCAGAACTCAAATGTGCAGAACCAGGAAGCAAAAATTCTGTGAGTAGGTTCTTATGTATTATTTTGAGAAGAGCATTGCCCATTTTACCTCTTGATTCCCAGACCATGTATTCTGGCTATAGAAAAGACATCCTCATATAGTAGTCTCTGATTCAAAGCATACACTGCATCCTGCAAAACAGAATCCCATTCTTTCAGGGTTTTGCCTCCTGACTGACACCATAACTAACTGAATGGCCTAGTTAGCCATTTCTCTTTCCAATTAATCCAGCCACTTCTGGGTGATGGGGAATGTGGTAAGCATAGTTAGTCCCATCAGCATAAGCCCATTGCTGCATTTCTTTTGCTTTGAAATTAGGTCCTTGATCAGACACAATTCTGTGTGAAATATCAGAAAGAGGAGAAGCTATTCTATGAGTTCAATGCTGGCAGGAGCATTACAGGCAGGAAAGGCAAATCTATATCCAAAATATGTCTATTCCAAGGGACAAATCTCTGCCCTATTCATGGTGAAAGACATACAACGTAAATAATCTGCCATCAGGGGTTTGGATGCACTCCTGGGAAATGGTGCTATATTAGGGGCTCAGTTTATCTCTGCTGTTAGCAGATTAGGCACTCAGCAGTGGTGTTAACCGGATCAGCTTTGGTAAGTAGACACCATGATGTTGAGCCCATGCATAGCCTCCATCCCTGACATCATGACCACTTTGTTCATAGGCCCATTGAACAAGCAGTGGAGTGGCTGGGGAAAGAAGTGACTGGCCACTACAGAACATGTCATCTAGTCCACCTGACTATTAAGGTGCATGCCCTTTGGTAGGCATTAACATGAGAAACAAATATCTTAACAGTTTGTGTCTATTCTAAAAGGTCCATTCCCATACTTATTTCCGGACTTCCTAGTCACCTGTCTTCCAATTCTATTCATCTCAAATTCCTGATCAACCAGCTAAACCATTAACAACTGTACAAAAATTAATGTACATATGTACTTATGGCTAGCTCTTGCTTAAGACGTAGTAGACAACCAAAATAGTTAGATTTGTGTAATGTTAATGATGCATGCAAATTGAATTTCTATAAAGTGATTAACACTTCATATTGAACTCAGCTGTGAGACTCTGTAGATTCATTTAGTACTTCTTAACTTCCCGGCCTTGTCTACTTGTGCAAGAGAATCCTAGCAGCTGTCTCTGCTACCTGTTTTTTTTTTTTTTTCCTTTTTGTCTTTTTTCGTGTCCAGCAATAGATCACAACCCTCAGTGTTGCGCCCGCACCGGACCGGGACCGGCAACAGGATTGCAACCCTCGGTGTTGCTCCCACACCTCGCTCAGCCAGTGAGCAGGAACCGGTCTGTATGTGGGATCCAAACCCTCGGCGGGAGTGCCACCACGCTCTCAAGCGGCGCACTGTAGCAGTGCACCACCGGGCCGGCCCTCTGCTACCTGTTACTTAATGCTTACCATTCTTTCAATCTTCCCCAGTATGAGGTCTGGACTTAGACATACCTTTATGACTCCTGCCATGGAAGAAATCACAGAAAATTTACCTGCTTCTGTCCAGCTCAACAAGACCACACTACAGAGTGTATGACCTGGATTTCCCCAGCAGGCGCCCAAGTAGCCAGGTAAAATAACTCAGAAGTGCAAAGTTAGTGTCCATGGCATGAACTTTGGCCAGGAGCGATATGGAAGACAAGTGGAAGCTGGCAAATAAATATATTATTTTCCTCCTTGCTGTGATTCTTCCAGGGCACTGGGATTCCAGACTTATCTCACGAGACATCCGTCATGACTGAGCAGCTGCCATGTTTTTTTGTGAACTTGTGGTCAACTAGTTGTCAGATGATTTCCATTTGCTTTCTTTCCTCCCTATCTTACTTCCCTTTTTCCTTCACTCTTATTACCCTGGGATGGTATTCCCCAATAAAGCATTAGCACATACACTTTGTCTCAAGCTCTATTTTGTAGATAACCTGGGCTAATATACATTGTATCCTTTAGGCAATTTCTTTAAAAGAGAAATTGCAATGAATCTTGTGTACCTTCTTAATATCTTTCCCCAATTTTCTCTGTTTGTTATATTGAATTTACATAAATTAGCTTTCTTTAATATGCAGCCACCCAAATTGTACTTTGGGGTTTCATTTTATAATTTATTTCAAGTTTTGAGTTATAATAATTTTTAAATTAAAGCATAACTTCCCATCAGAGGATTAGTGGGCTATAAGAAGAGGAAGTGTCTCACAGAAAATATAAGTTAAATCACATGAATTATCATAGGTTTTTATTTTTTCTCCCAGAAAACTTAACAGCTAAAATAATGGGCCCTTATGGCATTTAACAAACAACCGCTCTTCACCAGTATTCCTAATGATCTTACCCGCTGGTATTTATTTGATAGCTAAGGACAATGCTGAAATTGTGCTTCTTTTGGCCAACAAATGGAAAACCCAGATGCCAAGGTGAAAAAGATTTGTTCTTTGGTAGTAGCTACAGCAGCCGTCTATTTGGCATATTCCTTTGAAAGCTTTGACGTTGCCTAGGATACAGACTTCATAAACTAGGATCCTGCAGAGCCTTTAGAAAGATTTTTTTTCTTTTTTTAAGTGCAAAACTCATGTCGACATTAAATCAGCAATATACCTTCTATCCTACATATATATGATGAATTTATTTGTGGATTTGTGGAAACAAGGTTTATAATGAATAATATAAATTATGGGACCAAATGAACCACACCTATTTTGTCATGACAAAGAAAATATGACCTGCACATGAAGCTTGAAAATAAAGGTTTGAGAATCATATTCTTCAACCAGCTTTCCTGCAATGTTTAGACTAAGTTTCTGCATTAATCTTCAATGATTATAAAATTGCTCTCAATTGATGCTAATGGTTTAGCAAGCAAATAAAAATCAGAGTAACACAATCTTACTACAATGTATTATCAAACACTGTCAAAATTCAGAGGATTGCCACCTAAATAAAAGGTGATAGGTGTTAATGTTTGAATCATTGAGTTCTGTACTTAAAATGAGTTAAATTTTTGGCATAGATTATACCTGAATAAACCTATGTTTAAAAAAAAATCACAGATTATTGTCAAGAAAAGAACAAATATATGAGAGCACACACACACTCAAACACATGTGCATACGCCCTCTTCTGAATGCTGAAATTCCCCATGTGTCCTAACCTTTACAGCTGACCATCAGTAGAAACCTAACTACATGTACATATGGCTGTGTGGGTGGGCAGCTGGTGTGATTGTTTTCAGCCTACTGCCCAGCTCACCATCCTTGTAACTTAGCCATAATCACTAGAAACATCATGCCGTTAACCTCCATTGTTGATCAGATATCCCTCTGGTATCTGATAAGTCTTACTTATAAATAAAAGTCACTTTTACATTACCCAGTTTAAGCACCTACATCTCATCATTTTAGATCACTGGAATACGCTAATACCTGTTCTTTTCATAAAGAATGTCATGTACTCTAGGAAAGGGGAAATACAGAGGCAGGCAGATTGATGGTATTTCACATTGAAGTAAAGATCTTTGAAAGTTTGCCAGGCTTTGAGAAAGGGTCTGCCAGAGCCCCCCAAAAGGAGGGCAGTTTTCCCATCTTCCTGTCAATAACACTTAGCACGCTGAGTTGTCTTATCAGACAGACGGCAGACCATGCACCAGTATGACCAATACAGTGTTGGCACTGGTGCAGAAGAGTCCCATGATTGTTAAGTTCCTCTGCCACCTCAGAGACGGCTGTTTGTGCCATCCTTTACAACTCTTCTGCATGGATTCTATGTTCCCAATGTCAGGAAGGAAACCTTGTAGGGAAACTTGGATAGGCAAATCAACCTTGAAGACTTTAATCTAGTTGTAACAGAAGAATTCTGACTTTTCATAGGTCGGCTAGTGCTACTGCCAGCAATGATACAAGTAAGATTTTAATTAAATCATAAAAGGTCTTCACATTTGAAATTTTCAAATATAAGTCCTCAGAGTGATATACAATTTCTTCAGAATTTGAAAATCAGCTAAAATTAAATTTAGGTAGTTCTGAACCAGAGGGGGGAAAATCTTTTCTTTTTTCATAAAATGCCTTCCTTAAATTATTTAAATTGAAATTATATGTTCTTTTAAATGTAGGTGGAAATTCATGATTTTTATCTGAAGCTTATTTGCATGCATAGGTTAGAATCCTTAAAGTAAATACTTTTCAATAAATGATTTGGTGAAAGTTTTTATGACACTTAAAAACCCAAGATGTGAAGTTGTGGCCAGTGAAATACAATATGTATATTTAGACTTCTTAAAAAACAAAGGAAGGCTTAGTAAGCAAACATTAAAATACCCATAACAATTTTTTTGATATTTTGTCTTTGAATTGGACAGAACAAATATAAAGTGTTAAGCAAAGAAAGATGCATTTTATAAGATTTATATCATTATGATAAATCGGTTATAAAATTAATCTTTAATAATTCTTTAACAACAAGAACTAAGCTAAGTAGTGGAAGTATCCTCTTTGTATAAATGTTAGTATTTCTGGAAATAGAAAAAATTTAAATAGTTAGAAGTATTCGATCAACCTGGAGACTTCATAAATTCAGTTTCATTCCTGAATAATGAAACTATGATCTATGTATCTGATCCAATCACCACACATTTATTTCTTTACATTCAGGAAAACCATGAGTGTAAGGATATGCCTAAGGTTTTGCAAGCAATGTGTGGTGAATTTGTTAGCCTGGAGTTCTGTTTTCCCATAATTGTCAATAACTATTCTGTTAACAACAACAACGAAAGGGAACTATCCCCACTACATTAAGTTCACATTTTTAAAAGGAAAACATTATTTCCCAACCTAGTGTAATCTATTTGAAAGCATTAGCAAAATATTGGACATGTAAATATCTCTTACATGGAATCACTCAGGTAGCCATTCTACTGATTCCTTTGGATAATTGGTTTAATATGGGTATTTGCTTACATAGATTGGATTCAGATTTTTTTTTTCCTTTCAAGCTGAAGCTGTTTTCATTCACACTTTGGGTCCTCCATCTGTCGACAAAGCCTGTTAACTCACCACCTCACTGGCTCTGAGGTGCTAGTTTTCCATCTGGTAAAGCCCTAAAGAGAACCCCAGAGTCAGCGAAGCGTGAATCCTGTGGGTGCTCTCAACTCTAGGACTTATGTCCCCAAAGGATGGGGTCTCTTCAAGAGTCAGCAAATGTTTAGAAGCAATATAATCTGAACATGTGCATGGTTTCTATAGCACAAAAGACACCTAGCGGCAGTCCAGGCAAGATGCTGAGCTAAGGTGTTAAATCGAAAAGGTCTGCTTTGGTGCCTTCCCACTTTTCTTTCACTGTTCCTTTTTCCCTTCTTGGCTGATATTTCACTATCAACTAATAAACAAGGAGGTTTAATGGCAATGTTTACATACTTTTCCCACAATGCTATGTGATAAATTAAAATTAGGAAATTGGAATTAAAAAAATAATGGCTGGTAAAAAAAAGGAGACTGAAGGATATTTCTCAAAAATATATGCCGTTAAGATCTTCTACTCTTCCTAGAGATGAGTCATAAACTGAATACTGAATACCTCAGTAGTATTCAGAGAAAACATACATGATTAATGGTGTTCATAAGATTAAAAAAAAACTACTCAACTGATTTGAAAAAGTAGACATCTGGCACTGAGATTTAAAAGAAAATTTTCTCATGGATTCTCATTAAAAGGATACTACATGAAGTAGAGAATGCACCCTTAATGACATCCATCGGTAACTGCATCAAGTTCCATTAGGCTATTTCTGACAATGAACTTCAGTATACTAATAGCAAAGCTTTGGGACAAAGCTTGGCATAAGCAAAACAATGTGACCTAAATTCACAGCTTTCTAGTATCTGAGTTAACCCCAAAGTAAAAGTGTCAATGAGTTTGAATTTACACTGCCTGGCAAGTGCCTGATTATAGTTCTTTTATTTTTGGCCAATTCAGTTTAGACCCATATGCCTTGATAGGCATTCATCCTGGAATTAGGGTTAGCATCATTTTAGGAAATATGAAAAAAATAACAGGACACTGTTAGTTAGACACTGTTAGAAAGCCAGTGAACTTCTTGAGAATGACCACTTACGGGACCAAAACATTTCTAAAATAATTAACAATTCTAGATCTAATCCAGATAGAGATATATTGATATATTTGTAATAAAAGCTCAAATATGTTACAGCAAAAGATAAACTTGAAATCATTTAGCCTGGAAAGGTTTTAAAGAAAGTGTCACCTGACACAGTGAAGTAAGTTATTTATTGGTTTTGCAGTCTTATATTTCCTGACAAGGTTTTCTTGAAACAAACTTTTTGTTGACAAAAAAAGTTGCAGTTCTTATTCTCTGTTTCTCAGCTCTGCGTTCTGTGCTAGCTTCAGCCGCAGGTGAACAACATTCATACAACATTGATACAACATTACAAATTCCACAAACTATATTCTCCAGATGACAAAATGCCCACCAGACACCCCAGAAATATATTTTACAAATTTAGCAACCCCAATTAGAAGAAAGTACATCATTCTTAATAGTAATAGCAAAAGTCCGGTGCCTAATTCTAATTGGTTTAGCTTAAATCAAATGCCCATCATAAGCCAATCACAGTGGCGAGATACATAAAATATACTGATTAGCCAGTTTTGGATCATGTTCCTATACCTGAAATAGAAAGTGAGGGAGAAAGTAGTTTTATCTAAACTTCATACACCAAGGGTCGACACATGAGCTACCTGTTTTTGTGAATAAAGTTTTATAGGAACATAGCCATGCATATGTTTATGTATTGTCTGTGACTGCTTTCAAGCTAAGATGGCAGAGCTGAGTAGTTACAACAGAGACCATGGCCTGCAAAGCCTTAAATATCTATCATCTGACTTTTTATGAAAAAGTTTGCTGACCCCTCACATAGACCAAAAATGGGAAGGAGGGGTTCTGAAAAGAAAAACAAGGCATTTCTATTAAAAACAAACAAATAAATAAATAAATAATGGAATAAATGCTGCACAGGCAAAATCAATACTACACTTCCAAGGTAAACTGGTTATAAAAGATAATGCCCCATAACTAAATTAGTTGAGTTGATCAGGTAGATTTTGGAGAACATTTAAAAAGTAATAGTATTTGGTTTTCTAAAGTCACCTTAAGTAATGATAGTGCAACCATTCCATATACACATGAATGGTGGTTAACATTCTTTTCTCAAGGGAGAGTATAAAGAGAAATACTTGAATCCAACTCATCCAAAGTGATATCAAGGCATTGATATACAAGTTAGAAAACATGGAAAGAAACTTAGCTAATAATGGCTTAGGCCAGGTGATGATGGTGTTTAGACACATGGCAGATACTGTACTAGGTACTTAATATCTTTTTTTTTTCATTTACTCCTCACTATCAACTTTATGAAGTAGGTATTATTATAACCATTTTACAGATGAAACTCAAAGAGGACAAGGAAGTTGCCTTGACATTAAAGTTACAGTGGCAGAACTAGTATCTAACTTCATGCTTCTTCTCACTATGTGACACTGTCTTCCATGTGACAAACAAAAATAATCCATGGTGAGGTTAACAGAGCATGACTCAATCCAGCGTTGATTATTCTAGTGCTATGCTCAGTTATACCCCGATGGCAGTTGTCAAGCATTCAAAGAAGCTTGGGGCTGTCAAATATTATACAAAAATCTCTCTAACAGATGTTTTCCTTAAGAACAAATTCTCATTTCATATGATATGCCAGAAGCCTAAAGGATTGGAGTATTTGTACAAATCATCTGGCTCACAATTTGGTAGTAGCCTAAGCCAATGAATAGAGAACTTGACCGAGGGACTAGAGAATTAGATTCTATTACTAATTTTGACATGTATGTGCTACATAAATGTACATACCAACTATTGTTTTTGACATGTGAATATAATTTTATAAGCTTCTAAAGAATGCTGTAAACATTAACATAGAAACCTGGGCTCCTGCTGCACAGCTCCCACCACCACCGTTCCTGTCTCCTCACATAGTGATTTGTCCACTTTCTACTACAGCCACTGCCACTCTTGCCACCCAGCCCAGGTGTCACGATCTCCACCTTGCCCAGATACAGGTGTTCCTGTGTTTTACCAGGCAGGAGGAAAGAGGAAAGAGGTGAGTGAGCATAGCCCCACACACCTGGGGGTGGGAACTACTTGTGCAACCCATGCAACTTCCTTGACCCAGGGAGAGACAAATGCAGAACCACCAGTGAGTGCAGAAATTCAGAATAGCCAAATAGAGTACAGAAGAAAATTCCTAGCCACCACCAACCCATCCCCCCAACCAAAAGAAGCAAGGACCCAGGAAGAGTCTCTGCCTGCAGGAAAGAGGGAAGAGAAACCATACCCAGGGTCATTCATTCAAATCAAGGAGCATGAGTATACCCCAGTGCACCCATCAGGGTTATGGGACATTGGTCAGCAAGCCAACAAGTCTGCCACTGAGTGCCCCAATGGCTCCTTACTGAGGAGTACCCCAGTGGCTCCTTGCTCTTTAGGCCACAGAGGTACTCACAGACAACTCCGACATTGAATATGGCTAAAGTAACCAAATGGAGACTATACTACTGCATCTATCTGGAACCAAAACTAAAATACCCTATCCAACAGTCAATATAAAACACATCTATAGGAGGGAGGCTCTCTCCTCAAAAGCCACAAACCAGTTGAATCCAAAAAGTTCCTCTCCAAGATACATTATAGTCAAATAGTTAAAAGTCAAAGACAAAGAGAGAATCCTAAAAACAGAGAGAGAAAAGTGTCAAGTCACCTATAAGGGAGCACCCATCAGACTTACAGCAGATTTCTAAGCAGAAACCTTACAGGCCAGAAGAGAATGGGATGATATATACAAAGTACTAAAAGAAAAAAAAAAAAAACTGCCAGCCAAGAATACTATGCTCAGCAAGGCTATACTTCAGAAATGAGGGAGAAATAGTGTATTTCCCTGACAAAAACTGAAGGAGTTCACCACCACATGACTAGCCCTACAAGAAATCTCAAGGGAGTCCTGTATCTGGAATCAAAAAAACCATAATTACCACCTTGAATACATGAGAAAGAACAAAACCCATTGGTAGAGCAGATATGCAAAGAGAAAGAAACTATCTCCTACCACCTCAAAAAAACCAATGAATACTGAAGACAAACAATAAAAGGGAAGGAAAAGAACAAAAGACATTTAAAGCAACCACAGGAAAATCAATAAAATGCCAGAAGGTTGACAATATCTTTCAATAACAACCTTAAATGCAAAATGTATGTTCTTGGTGCCAGTATTAGGGCAGGATTCTCTGTTATGAACTCTAAAATGACATTCTGACCTCACTGATAGTTTCTTTGGAAAAAGGCTGACCTCATTTTTTATAATCTTTCATATGTGACTCACATAGTGCTTGTATACTATAGATACCATAGATTAGGAGAAAACTGTGGACATGGCTCACACTAAAAGGTTTTTCATGACATCTTTTGAAAAGTTTATGAAGATGTAATAGAAAATATAGTCCTCATATCAGTAAACGTAGGTAATATCTTGATTTGTTGCACTGATGTACTTTCGGTTTTTCAGAATAGAATAATGGTTAAAAGCAAGTAGGAGGACCTGAGTTTAAATTTCAGATCTGCTATCTACAAGCCCCATGACCTCAAGGCAGTTATATGAAATCTCTATGCCCCACTTTGTTCTTGTGACAGGCATCATAATATCCCCTCCAAAGGGGCTTAAATGAGATCACACACCCAAAGAACTCAGTATCCCAGTAGGCACATGGCAAACAGTTATTAAATGTTAGATATTATTACTTACAAATGTATACCAATGGATCATTTAAACCCTGAAGGCCAGATCTAGTGGTGAATGAAAGTAGAGTTCTGTATTCGGTGTAATACTTAGCAATTTTATGAGTTCAATGAATAATTCTAACTCTTGTGTGTATCTATGATGATATTGGGAAGGTTACTTAACCTCTTTATGCCTAATTATGGAATAAATACATGGACTAAATAGTCCAGAAATAGACCCACTAATATAAGCTTAACTGATTTTTGACAAAAGAGCAAAGGTAATTCAATCAAGAAAGGAGTCTTTTGAACAAATGATACTGTAAAAAATTAGATGCCCATATATAAAAACTGAATATCAACCTATAACCGTATACCATACAAAAAATTAACTCAAAATATATCATAGATTAAAAGGTAAAACCTAAAAATATAAAATATCTAGAAAAATGCATAGGAGAAAATTATTGTGATCTTGGGTTAGGCAAAGATTTCTTAGATATAACACCAAAGTACAATCCATATAAGAAAGTATTAGTATATTGGACTTTATACAAAACAAAAACTTCTGCTCTATTAAAAGACACTATTAATAAAATGGAAAAAAAAAAGCCACAGGCTGAGAGGAAATGTTTGCAAATCATACATATGATATAAGACTTGTATTCAAAATATATAAAGAAGTCTCAAAACTTATTAAGAAAATGAACAACCAAAATAAAAGATAGGCAAATGATTTAAGAAGGCAGTTCACCAAAGGAGATATTCAGATGTCAATGAAACATATAAAAAGCACATGAAAGATGTTCAAAACCACTAGTCATTATGGAAATGGAAATTGAAACCACAATGAGATATTACTGCACACCTACCAGAATGTCTAAAATTGAAAGGCCTGACAACACCACATGTCAGTAAAGATACAAAGCAACTAGAACTCTCTACATTGTTGGTGAGACTGAAAAATGAAACAGCTATTTTGGGAAACAGTTTGGTAGTTTCTTGTATAAACATACACTTACAAATAATCCAGTAATTTCACCCCCTAGGTATTTATCCAAGAGAAATAAACACTTAAGGTCACACAGAAACCTGTATATGAATGTTTATACCAACTTTACTCATAACAGTCAAAACCTGAAAACAACCCAAATGTCCACCAAATGATGAATGGATAAAGCAACTGGTACATCCACTCAGTGGACTACTACATAGCAATACAAAGGGTGTTCCAATACATGGGTGAACCTTAAATGTGCTCCCGTAAGTGAAAGAACCCAGACTCAAAAAGCTACATGCTGTATGATTCAATTTATAGGCCATTCTGGAAAAGGCAAAATTATAAGGACAAGGAGTGGTGGTGGCGAAGGTGCTGACTATAGAGACATAAGGAAATTTTGATAAAACTACTCTATAACTTGATTGTGGTAGTGGTTATATGACTATATGAGCTTACCAAAATGAATAGAACTGTACACCAAAGACACTGAATTTCAATTTATGTAAATCATACCACAATAAAATAATTTTCAAATTTTTAAAAAATATTCTTTGATGGTGGGAGCTGCATAATAGCTGTAATAACAGTACAAGTGTTGACATTGAAAAATCCTGTTGAAAATTACTAATATTCCCCAAAATGTTTTATTTTAGACTATGTTATATTTTAGACCATTTTAGACTATAATACTCAGACCAGAAAAAAGAATTGACCTTACAGGGTTATATAAGAATTAAACGAGAAGGCAGATGCACACAGCACCTCATTTATACCACTGCACTCAACAGGCATTGGCCGATAGGCACACAATAAATGACAGCTGTTATTATTGGTTTGTAAAACCTTTTATTAATTTAACAATAAACCCCGAGATGGAAAAGATAACAAATACAGACACAATCCAGTTCCAAAAATACTGAGGGTATTCAAACTATGGACTAAAACTGGCAGAAATTTATTTAAAAGAAATGAAATATCTACATATTTTCATAACTTGATTTACCAAGTGCATAATAGAATTAACTTGTTCCAATAGCAGCTAACATGAGAAAGAGGAATGACTTTTTGCCGAGAACCAGCTCAGTGTGAATCAGTGGTATGGCCTTGTTGCATAAAGAAAATATAGGCTGCATTATGCATAACAAAGTAATCTATTCAAGGGAAAGATTGTCCGTCGCCCTCCACATTCAGCAGACCTCACCTGAAAAATGGTGTCCGCCTCTGAACACTACATTTTAGGAAGGACAGTGACAAGCTGGACTGGGCATCCCGATGAGTGTAACCAATGTGAAACCACGCCATATGAAGATTAACTGAGAAAACTGTCAGTAGTCAGTCTGAATAGTCAACAAAGTCAATGCTCACTCCTATCCAGGGCATGTTATTTGTCTCAGTTAGGAACTCTTCAACCACCCGGTCAGTTTGATCTCAAATTGTTACCTGAGAGATCCATTCACACTCTCGAAACTAATTTATGTCAAACACTAGTGCAATTCTGAAATTATATTTTTATGTGTTCCATTCTTCCCATCAACATTAAAATTTTTTCAAGTCTGTGCCATTATTCTCCACATTTCTCTCCAACCTCTGCCCTTTCTCTTTAATTGAATAATTGCTTATATTCCTTCCTTCCACTCAGTCCTCAGTCTAACCCTCAACATTTCATCAAAACAGTGCTGTCTAAGGTCGCCAGTGAAATCCATGTTGTCACAGCTGATGCATGATATTAAGTTCTTCCCAAATGAGCTCTAGGCAGCACTCCATGTCTTCTTCTTCATGCAATATTCTCTTCCCCTTGGTTTCTGGGACCCCCACTCTCTTCATAACGCTCCTGCCCCTTGGTGACTCCTCTGTCTCCTCTGGCTGCTGGATGGTTCCCAAAATCCATCCTCCACTTCCACAATAGACATCAAGTTTTAGCTGGGCAAATGGCCACTTAAACCTACCTTAAAGCTAGGTCTGGACGTGTGATGAGCAGGAGAGATGTGTGCAACCTCCATGTCCCTTTCTTAAAAGGAAACTCCTTGACCTCAACTCCCTTTTATTCCCCTTCAGCAGATGAAAAGCTGATGAAGAGCTGAGACAACATATCCTAAGGAATAGTGTGACAACAGGATGAAGAACCTGGGTCCACGAATGATCACATGGAGCAGAGCTGCTTATCCACCTTGAAAAATGTGGCATCTGCTTAGTGGTTAGGAATTCAGTGGCAAAACACACACACACACACAGATTTTGTAGTCTGGAAAGCTAATATTCCTCGTTATGTAATGGTAAAATATTATGTAAAACTGTCATATGAACTAACCTGGAAGGGAGACAGTTTTCCCACAGAACCTATATCACTATGGCAAGCAGTTGGAAAGAGCAGAATGTGTATGTTGACTGTTTCTTGATATTTTTGATAAGACAGAAATAGATTGACAATTGACCAGTTTGCAGCTATATTTTTAAAGAGAGACCTTCTATGCCTGCAGCCTGTAATCTATATTAACTAAAAATCATTAACTTTGAGCCTTGAAGAGTTGACAAAAGCCACGTACATCTAACCGCCAAAGTATAGGAACTAAGACTCCAGGCCCCTTTCAAGCTTTTTACATTAAACCTGTTAAGTGCTCTAGACCAGAAAATGTAAGCCAGTCCAGTGACAGAGATGAGATAAAATGCGTTGCCTTCCCTCCCAAGCCTGTTATTTCCAATGCTGTCAAAGTAGCCACCTAATGCTGTGAATTTTACCCACAAACTTGATACCACTTTTATTCATTTCATGCTCTCTCCACTGCCCCCATAATAGTGCAAGATATCATTATCTCTTATCAAGAATACTAAATCCACATCCTGCTCCCACACTTGCCATTCTGTGCTTTGCACCTAACCACAGTGATATTTTGAATAGAGTAAAATTTAACCATGGTATATCTGTTTAAAAGATCATGGCTCTTCAAGTGTATTAGAAAAAAGATGAAAAATTTTGAGGACCCTCATAGGGTCCTCAAAGACCCTATGAGGACTTGCAAGGTCCAACCCCTAAGTACCATCTCTCCAGCATTATTTTTTTAATAAGCTTATTTTTATGGACAGTTTTATATTTACAGAAAAATTTGCAAAGACAATACATAGTTCCCCACTTTCCCCAATTACTAACATCTTACATTAGTATAATGCATTTGTTACAATTAATGAACTAATATTGATACATTAATATTAACTAAAGCCCTTACTTTATTCAGATTTCTTTAATTTTTTACCTAGTGTCCTTCTGCTGTTCCAGGATCCTTATGCTCCTCATGACTTTTCTCAGACATTTCTCAGTTTCTCAGACTTTCCCAGTTTTTGGCAGCTTTGAGAAGTACTAGTCAGGTATTTTGTAGACCATCTCTCAGTGTGGATTTGTCCAGTGTTTTTTTCATGATTTGTCTGGGATATGGGTTTTGGAGAGGAAGACCACAGTGGTAAAGTGCCATTTTCATCACATTATATCAAGAACACATATTAGCAACATGATTCATCACTGTTGATGTTGACTTTGATCACCTGATCCCAGCACTATTTTGTCCCATTCTTCATGTCATAATTCTAGCCACAAGGACCTTCTATAAGTTCCTCAAACTTACAGTAGTCTAAAAAGAAATACAGCAACTTGCAGAGAAATCTTAAATTTAATTTAGATGCAATAATGGTGTTTGCAATTTAGAAACCATTTTATGTATATTATAGAAAAAAGCAAAAAAAAAATGTTAATGCTATTAGGTACCAAGACTTTCAGACTTTCAACATAAAGATTATATAATCATATGTGTATACACACACACAAATATACCCACACACACGCACACACACACACACACACACACATATATCCAAAACTTAAGAAAACTCTATAATACTGCATTTGGAATAGAACTATTTGTAGAACTTCAGCACACACACAAAAACAAAACAATTTTTTAAAAAGATATTTAGAGACAATTGGAAAAACTTGACCACAGAATGGATATTATTGTTAATTTGCTAATGATATTGTGTTTGTATAGGAGAAGTGTTTATTTCTAGAAAATATATGCTGAAATATTTGGAGATGGCATATTATGATGCATGTGACTTTCATATGATTCAGAGAGTATGTAAATATACACAGACAGAGCAAATACGGCAAATATTTACAACTGTTGAATATGAATGGTGGGTATAGATGTGATTGTTTCACTAGTCTTTCAACTTTTCAGTATGTTTAACATTTCCACGTTTAAAAGTTGAAAAAATTATGTCAATGCATATCTAATAGGGCAAAGAACAGGAAATGGAGCTGATGTTCCCCCTAAGGTCTGTTTTAGTCCTCTGATTCTAGAATAATAGAAATGGAGATAGGGAGGCCGGCCTGTGGCTCACTCGGTAGAGTGCGGTGCTGATAACACCAAGGCCACGGGTTCGGATCCCATATAGGGATGGCCGGTTCGCTCACTGGCTGAGCGTGGTGCTGACAACACCAAGTCAAGGGTTAAGATCCCCTTACCGGTCATCTTTAAAAAAAAAAAAAAAAAGAAATGGAGATAGGGAGTAGTAGTTATAAAGAATAAAAGAAAAATGGAGGGATTAAAAACAGCTTCCTGTAAGCCAATATCATAACAGCTTGCTCATTAGATTAGTGTGATTACTTCTTTATTAGGCCTTATTTGAGCTGTCATCTGGTATCAATTAGGTCAGTTATAGTCTGTCAGGTCCACCGAAGGGAAATGGAGCAAGGTCAATCATGGCGTGAGGAAGGCGTAATTAAAGCAATGGAAATAATGGCTACTCTTCATTTAACCCTCATCCGATCAACCAAGCTCATACTGGCCTTCCACTCACGTCAAATGCTAAAGATGTGAAAGGAGGAAAAAGATACTGCCAAAACAGTTTTTAAAATCTTGTTTCAATTGTAAAATCAAATCGAATTATTAGTAAGGTGATGAGTTACAAAGAAAATATATTGAGATATTATTGGAAGAGCTAAAAAAGTAAAAGGGCATAATTCATTTGTAAATATATTCCTTAATGATTTAATACTATACATATGTATGTATATGTTGCATGTCATGCATTATATACATATATACTGTGAATATTTCTCAACAAAAAAGAAGGAATAAAGACAAGTCTGTGAATATTTTGCTAGGGTGCAAAACTTATGCATAGGTAATGTAAAATTAAAAGAAGGGCATTTTGAGCAGACATGAACTGAACTGAGCATTTAGTTCTCTTGAGCCTTGAAGAATCCAAGCAAAATCTTGACATAAAAATTGTGGCTGTATTGAAATTTTTTCCAAAGTAATTTTAACTTAGGTTGATTTTATTCAATTTCAAATCAGTTGCAAAGGTAACAGAGAAGCAAAAAAATACACAGAAAACCAAATTAGTCTAGGCATTAAAATATTAGGAAACAGCAGGAATGAGGTTTGGATAATATTTAAAACTAGACTATTGTAATAGGTAATCATGGAATATACTAAAAAGCATATATACTTCACAGGGCCTAGTTTTCCAAAGCCTTGCAGTTTCATATATTGACCTTGCAAGGACAGGAAATTTTCGTCAGGCTTTAAGTCTCTGTTGCAAGATAAGGATTGTGGCACAGCAGGTTGCTGGCTCAAAGACAGACTAGTTACTGATTGTTAGGTAAAGATACTGAGAAATTGCTGTTAAGAAGGAATGTTTGCTAAGATCAAGCTTGTGTTGATAAGA
>NW_007729436.1:179541-194184 GCF_000696425.1 Galeopterus variegatus | reverse complement strand
ATCATGGCGTGAGGAAGGCGTAATTAAAGCAATGGAAATAATGGCTACTCTTCATTTAACCCTCATCCGATCAACCAAGCTCATACTGGCCTTCCACTCACGTCAAATGCTAAAGATGTGAAAGGAGGAAAAAGATACTGCCAAAACAGTTTTTAAAATCTTGTTTCAATTGTAAAATCAAATCGAATTATTAGTAAGGTGATGAGTTACAAAGAAAATATATTGAGATATTATTGGAAGAGCTAAAAAAGTAAAAGGGCATAATTCATTTGTAAATATATTCCTTAATGATTTAATACTATACATATGTATGTATATGTTGCATGTCATGCATTATATACATATATACTGTGAATATTTCTCAACAAAAAAGAAGGAATAAAGACAAGTCTGTGAATATTTTGCTAGGGTGCAAAACTTATGCATAGGTAATGTAAAATTAAAAGAAGGGCATTTTGAGCAGACATGAACTGAACTGAGCATTTAGTTCTCTTGAGCCTTGAAGAATCCAAGCAAAATCTTGACATAAAAATTGTGGCTGTATTGAAATTTTTTCCAAAGTAATTTTAACTTAGGTTGATTTTATTCAATTTCAAATCAGTTGCAAAGGTAACAGAGAAGCAAAAAAATACACAGAAAACCAAATTAGTCTAGGCATTAAAATATTAGGAAACAGCAGGAATGAGGTTTGGATAATATTTAAAACTAGACTATTGTAATAGGTAATCATGGAATATACTAAAAAGCATATATACTTCACAGGGCCTAGTTTTCCAAAGCCTTGCAGTTTCATATATTGACCTTGCAAGGACAGGAAATTTTCGTCAGGCTTTAAGTCTCTGTTGCAAGATAAGGATTGTGGCACAGCAGGTTGCTGGCTCAAAGACAGACTAGTTACTGATTGTTAGGTAAAGATACTGAGAAATTGCTGTTAAGAAGGAATGTTTGCTAAGATCAAACTGTTGTTGATAGGACCACTTAATTGTCTACTGGAATGTCATCTGGCTTGTTTCACTGAAAGTTACCAACCTATATTGTTAAACTATAACCCCACCTTTGTTCTCTTCCTGTAACTTCCTGGTCTGGAAAATAAATGCAGGAAGAGAACCCCAATTTGGCGTTAATTTCCCAAGGAAGGAATGCCTCTCTCTTGACGGTTCCAGCAGGAGATTAACCACTTTGGGGCCTCTCACTGCTCAGTAGAGATGGGCTTTGAGTAATCCTTTGCATCTCCATCACCCAGGGGAAGTGGGGTGACAAATCTGTGGGGGGCAAAGCAACGCAAAACAACAGGTAATGAGGGGTTTGGACTAATAGTTATCAGGTGTTAAATAAATGGATTACCAATTGCTGTGGATTGATTGAAATGTGTCCCCCAGATTTCATATATTAGAAGTTTAATCCCCATTATAACTGTTGAGGGTAGGAAATCCTATTACGGTAATTGAAAGATAGGACCTTGAAGGGGTGATTAGGTTAAAGGACCATGCCATAGTGAACAGATTAAAAATTGTGGTTATGGACATGGTTTGGAGGGCTTTAAAAAGAGAGTGAATGAGGAGGTTGCTCTCTGTTCTCTCTGCTTCCACCATCTTGCAATGTGATACCCTTCCATCACTGTCTTCACCACCAAGACCCCCACTAGATGTGTTTCCTGGACCATGGACTTCCCAGCCTCCAAAACTGTAAGCAAATAAATTTTGTTTACTTTATAAATCACCCAGTTCCATGTATTGTTATATGCAACAGAAATGGACTAATACATAGACGTTTAATAAATCTTAGTTTTATTAATTTTAAATTATATGTAAACTTTCTCTGATGATTCAGAAAGCTTTTCACAATTTTACAGTTTTTACACACAGAGATTGAACTGCATATTTAGTCACCATACACTATATTGTCTAAATTGTTTTTCCAAAAAGAAAGCTGATAAAAACTTGTCTGACATTTCTTTCTTTCCCGAATACAGTAAAAAAAAAAAAAAAAGGAAAATGTGAAGATGGGAAGCACATCATGTATATTTGAGTTTCACTGGTTATTTGGATCACAAATTTAAAGATGTCTATCGGAATGAAGACACACAACTTTGATCTGTGCTCTAACCCTGGTGCTGCCATGAAAGTAACTACTTGACCTTTCTAGGACTGGTCACTTAATCTCTCCGAGCCTCAGTTATGTCACTTATGAAATGAGGAGAATATACATTAACAAATAATACCAAAGTTACTACTCTGCCTTAAATTTTATACCTTCATGACTTAGTTACCTCCCTTTGAAGCCACTCATCCTTAACAGGAAGGAATTAGATAGGCAAGCACCAAAAATGAAGTGATATCAGTGACTTACAGACATCCCTTCTTTGTTTCTTTCTTCCTTCCTTCTTCTTTCTCTCTTTTAAGATTTAGGCATGATTTTTTTGTTTAACTGATAAAATCATACACAATGTAAGTGATTATAATAGCCTGTCAAATTTTCTAGATTGTTATTGAATTTCCCATATTAATGTCCCATGTGAATATATTTCCCATATTATTTTCCTAAATACTTTATTGTCAATAAATATCAACCAATGGCAAATAACACCCTAATTAGTTCTACATCAATTGTAATTATGCTGTAATAAAACTATTCACTATCATAATTCATGTGCTTATGTTTTTCTTTCAATCTTTCTAAAATTCTGATAAAATATTGCTTAAATCTTTGAACCTTAAGAAGCTATTAGTCACAAGATAAAAGATTTCATCTAGGTCAGTTTTGAACCTTGATTCTTTGCTTATACAATCCTGTCCCTGTTTATTTTGCCAAATGATAGTAGTGGAAGAAAGCTTTAACCTTTTTTTTTGGGCAGGAAAAAAAAAAAAAGAGTCCATTGCCAATATTATCACCTCAGCTCCAATTTTATGGCAAAGGCATCACGCTTTCCCAATCACTGGCAGCTCTTGCATAGCTTTTCATCCGGAGTTTGATAGGTAGTAGCTTTCCATCACCTTCCAAGTGAGCCTGGGGAGGCCAGTTCACCAGGGCTCCCTGCAGTTCTATCAGAACCTGGACAAATTGATCTGTATCCCAATGCCTGCCATCGGGGCTATATGAAAATGCAGCCTCACTAATAGAAGCACAATATGCAAGATGCCAGTGCATCTCTATGATTTACAATATGTCTAATGAGCAAGCCCAATGAAGAGGTTTGTTGTCTACCATAAAACCAGATGGATGTAAGCAGTGATTAGACGCAATTAACTCTGTTCAGCACTAAATAACTTTCTGTCGTTAATGTACATTTTTCCACCTCATTAGATGTACAGAGTAGAGCATGAGGTAAGGAGCACTCAGTCTGAATTTCAGATATGCATATGTTTGGAGGAAAAAAAACCCCACAAATTTGCAACGAAAACAGAATACATGTTAACAGAAGCTTTGTATTGAAGCCATTTTTATTCCATCGATACTGGCATGGGCATATACTCAACTTCACCCGCCATCAACCAGCCCTCAGGTGAACAGGAAACCCATAAAGTCAAGTACTGGTAAGAAACACAAGACGTTACCAATAAGTTAGTGACAAAAGACATAGATCTTTCTTCTGACTTGCTACCAATATAATAATAGCATGTTTTAAATGTTTGGCAATGTTATTTAAAAGGATAAATTGAGAAAATACCATATTGATTATCTAAGATACATTTGAAGAATTTCAGCCTAAAGCATCAAAAAAAGTCACTAAATTCTTCCCTAAAGACAACAAGCACATATGACAGCATTTCTGTCATTTGGTGAATTAATTAAATAGGAAAGTTACACTAATTGATAGGCTTAATTCAAAAATAAACTTTATCTACACCCCCCCCAAAATAATCTTTCAAAATTTGCTGACTTTTTGAAATAATATTTCTTAGAAAATGTCCTAGGTCACATGTTTACAATGTGATATTAAATAAATAATGACATATACTATGATATCAAATATATGAAAACAAACTCAGGAAAAATGTTGGAAATAAATAAACTAAAATAGTATTTATGGATATTCTAGATAAAGAGACTGGATGATTTTTTCCCCTTATTATTCTTACTCATATTTCCCAATTTTTCTATCATGTACAATTATTTCTTTATTGATCTCTTATCTTGCTCCCCAAAAGATTGGACACAGCTTAAAAAGCAAAAAATTTTTAGATAATTGAGAGAAAAAGTAAAAATAATTTAAATAATATTTTTAAACTAAAAACAATCATTCATGTGTATAAATGAATATGAAGTAGTAGAGTGCTTAAGAGCAGGTGACACGATGTGCATTTACTTATTTTAAATAAATATTACTTAAATACGTGATGTATACTTTCTTTTGATAACTACACGTGGGTAATAGTTTATCAAAGTCAGTGATATTTTTCTTCTAAAAAGTATATTTTTTAATAATACTAATATGTAATGTGTACAGAACTTGCTTTTGTCAGGTACTATTCTTACTAATTTGTACATATATTCTCATTTAATCCTCACTCAATGTTTCAGTGTTATAGATAGCCCCTTGATGGTTAATTTAAAATTACCAATGATTTACCAACCAGACTGCAAAATTCTGGAAAATTTATCAGCTTGAAAAAATCAGTACGAGACAGCTCCCGCACATCACTGTTTAAGGGCCTATTGGCATGCGCTGCAGAGCTGGGTATTCCATAAATAAGTGGAAACATCAACAGCTCCTGCTTTTAAAATGATGTCATCAATATATCTGTGAAGGTGAGCAACTGGAACTGGGTGGAGTTATGTTGCAAGCATACCGAAAACAAGGAATGGAGAAGGGAGGGATATAAGGGATTCCACATACCGACCCTTACCAGTTTGAAATCAACATGAAATAGAATATAAATAGCTAAACCTTGCTTATAAAGATCAGCAGATACATGACCCCTTGTCCCACATGATATCTGAGCATATAAGCTATAAAATAACCAACTATATTGAAAATATATAAATAAATCAGAGTTTATACTTTAATCTTATGAAATTTTAGTTCATAAAACAAAGTGATATAAAATCTACAACAAAGGCTTGCTCTCCTTACTACAGTGTGCATAAAAATGGGATAGTTTATGCTGATGAAATCTCAAATATTTATTTTAGGAAAAAGGGCTTTTGCAGATAATTTCACAATGGCAGTGAGACTACATTGTACCCCCCAAACCATGACACTGATGATCTGTATCCTAAAGAAAACTCAAACAGCTACACATACATTTACCAACCACTTTTACTATCTGCATTTCTGGTCTATACATACTTGCCTGCATGTGGCTTGCTAAGGGTTGAATACTTGTTTCCTCCAAAGCTCATGTTGGGAGCTGGCTTACCAACGTGGTGGTGTTGAAAGGTAGGGCCTTTAAGAGGTGATTGGATCATGAGGACTATGCTCTCATGAATGAATTAATCCAATTATGGAGTACTCGGTTAATGGTTTAATGGATTACCATGGGTGTAGACTTGTGTCTTTATAACCACATGAAAATGCTATGGCCTTTCTTGCCATATGATACCATGTGTTGCCACACCACTCTGTACAGATTCCCACCAAAAAGAAGGCCCTTACCAGATGTTCCCCCTGGACCTTGGACTTTCCAGCCTCCAAAACTGAAATCTTATTTCTTTATAAATTACCCAGTTTTGGGTGTTTTGTTGTAATAGACAGAAAACAGACCAATGCATAGCTGAATAACTGAACCCTCAAACTCTTACTTCGTTAATACTACTATCTGTCCTATGAATACAGTTGTCTCCCTGTGCTTTTGGCAGTTGCTGAAGATAATTTTTTAGCTTGAGAGCCCTATTCAACACATTGCTCTGTAATTGTCATAATTAACCAACATAACTTTTTTTATATCCTGGAATCAATGTATAAGTGAGTGAGTGTCCAGTTTATATGTAGAGTAATGTATTTGGTAGTCTAAACAATGAAGAAAATTGTATATGAGATGGTCTCTGTCCTGAGGAGTTTACAATCTGATTGTAGAGATAAAATAAAGACTTATAGACAAAATCAAACATATAATTGTAGTATTCAAGAAAGATAGAAATTCCTTTTCTACCCAGAATTCAGCCTTTTATTAACCTCACCTCTGAAAACCCAGGAAGTAAAAAAATAAACAAAAGCTTTTATCACATTGTATATGTCAAGGACTTCGCAGAAAGGGAAGCCTTGAGTCCTCACCTGATTATTTTTAACTTTTATAACATTCTAACAAACAAGGTTACATCATTCAAGCCAACAATTGATTTAAAGATAACAAAATAGAACTAGGGAGAAATAATGGCCCAGAGTTTTAAAAGAAAAGAAAAACTTTAATAATAGGAAAAACAGTTCTGCAGATTTCAATAGCACTATGATTGAAAGAGCACTATGTTTCACTAATAAAAATTATTGTTCATGATGATGACCCTGAATCATCAAGTAAGTGTGAAATTAGAATAAATTTGTTTAAGATGTCAAGAAAGCATGTACAATTACTTTTGAATGTGTTTTATTCAAAATAGTTAAGCTGTAATGCTTATGATAGCAGATCTGCTATCCAGAATTTCTTATGCTCCCAGTGTTTAAGATAGCAGAGACTTCACTGTACATTTTTGTTCTAGAAAATTCCAGGGAGACACCTGGCATTGGCAGAGTCTTTTTAAGCTTCTGAGAAGAGTTCTCATGAGTCATAAACGTTGACATTTCTTTCTAGAGTATCTTCCAAGATGAAGTGTTTATAAACTCTTATCTTTGGGGAAGTTTATCAAGCAGTGACAAGAAGATGGTCAATTCCAGACCCATTAAAATGGACAGCATTCTAAGGAATTTTACCTAGGTTCTTCTGTTTTTCTGTAAAATGAGCCATTCAGGCATTGCGTCTTCTGAAATTTCCTCGCCTCTTTCAGGGAAGCATATTGGGACAGAGCGTGCCAGCTGTCTGCTCCCTTTGCCTTCTGCTGCCATTATCCTGTGGTACCGCCCCACCTTCTGGCCCTCCAGCTTGTGGGGGGTGGGGAATAGGGAGGAGAACAGAACTCTTACTGCCTCTGACATGCGTAACACAATGAAAAGAGCAGAAGGAATATATATCTATACATATATTTGTCTCTCTCTACATATAGACATACATAAGACTGATAGTGCGAATGTGTGCATGTATATGCATGTGAATCCACACATCCAATGCCAGAATATCTCTATATGTATATATACATGGTATATATTCCATATGCTCTTTCTTTCTGCAGCACACATATGCAGCTGGGAATAACTACTGTGAAAAAAAATTACATACTCACCAAAGACAAATCATCGAGCAGAAACAAGAATATACAGAATTTAGCTATTATAAATTCTTCTCATCTGCTGCCTGCCTTTATTAGAACGTATTGATACAGCTTAAGAAAATATCTAGAACTTCATGCTGCATGCATATAAAAAGACCTTCTCTCCCTAAATCTCACATTTTACACTGCTCAGCCAAAGTCATCGAGCTGGTTCTGGCCCGAAAACTAATGTACTCAGAAGGTTTAAAGAACCATATTAAACACCTAATGCTGTATATCATGATAGCGTAGATGCTGGAAAGAGTGAAAAAGCACAGAACAGTGTGAGTAGGTAAACAGAGAAGATTCCATAGCAGACAAATGTGTGTAATGACTGCTCTATGCAAGTCACTGTACAAACACCCCTGGCATCTACTGTGCCATTAAATTCTCACCATGCCCCTGTGTGGTCGCTATCATCACTCTTGCCATTTTCCAGATAAAGAAAGCGGGGCTTTGAGAGATTAAATAACTGACCTGAGGAGCCAGAATCTGGCCGCAGCATGTCTGCCTCCAGATCCTGTCTTCTTACCCACCACCTCAGGCTGCCTCTCGCCCGGGGCATATTAAGACATCTAACATTTACAGAAGCATATGCATATAGGAATATAAAAGCATATGATAGTAGTTTAGGTGGAGCAAGTTAACCCCTCCTTTTAAATTCTCTTCTATCATTCTTTTACTGTAAGTAGCTGTTAAATTCCATGATTTGACCAATCAATGTAATCTAAACTGCATCATCGCAGGTTCAGTTACAATGAGTCTGATGTAAAATTTTAACTGAATTTACAAAATAACTCCAAGTGTGTAAACTTAAATGAGCATTAAAATAGTAAAGATCCCTAATTTTTCCTAGTGGTATATTAACGTATACTGAAATTTATCAGAACGATAATGGCTTATTAACTCAGACAACAGTAAGCCGAATTCCTTCCCAGTGCTTGTGATGCTCCCTCCGGGGGGGTGGGGGGTTGCTATTCAGTGGATGTATTAACTATTTTAAGTTACCACAATACACTGAATACACCTTTAGTGGCCTGAAAATGCAAATGATTAAGCATGCACAGGTCGAGTGACAAATGGCAGCCATCCCAAACCATTTCTCAATGAAGACTTCTTGTTTAGGAATTTATAAGGAAGTAATCACTTAGTAAGATCCATCACCCACTTCAAATGCTTCAATTATTCTTCTCACTAACACATTGAGCTCAGTTCTCCTTGGTGTCTAAATTGCTTCCTGATATTAATTTAAGAGTTTGGGGACTGATCCTAACTAATTTAGTTCACTTGGTACTGTTGAAACTTGTGAAATATATTTCAGGAAAAGATGCCATTCAGCCAACGTTTTCAAAAAATGTTTAGCTGCTTCTTACCAGCCTGCCCATTTATAAATTTTGGGCAGTAAGACAGTAAGTTCAATAGGTAATCACCACAATTATATGAAGTATATTAGAAAAAAAATATACGAGTCTGAAAATTATGTTCCAAAAGCAAATAAAAGTTTTGCAGTAGTTATACAGATATTCGTTAAGGTCACCAACAATCTAGATTGATTTTTTGTGCTTTTTATTGTTGTTAAATAAAATCCAAATTATTAGTTTTAGGTATGATTCTTTCATTTTTTTATGCTCACAATTTAGAAAAAAAATTCTATAAAGTATAACCACATATAACCAAAATACTTATACATAAAATATGCATAACTATGCAGAGGTGACTATTACTTTAGTTATAAAATATTATGTTATAAAATTATGGATATTAATTTAGGAACAAAACTAAGCTTCTAAAAAATAGTTTAAACTACTTCCTGAACTTAATTTCTTTTATGGATGCAGAGTGATCATATATTAAAGAACAAGTTTAGTTTAGAGGCTTTTATTTTATATGTGAGCTAAAACCCCATCCTTCGTCCAGTAGAAATGAAAACCATACATATTTGCTGCAGTCAGAAATGCAGAATATCTGTACTTGAAGTCCTTCACAGAAAATATAACCTTAAACTTTTGACTAATCATACTATTTTACAAGTAAAATTTAGTGAGCATTTACTATGTTCTGCCACAGCAGCTAAGTATTATGGTAGTTTCTTCTTAAGTATGGTCATATTTAATTTTTACAACCACCTTACAAGAGAGTTAATATTACTATACTATTTCTCAGATGAGAATACTGAGCTTGGAGAGTTTAAATGCCTTTCTGAAAGTGTCTCAGCTAGTAAAAAGCCAAGCAATAATAAAAACCAGGCTGGTTGATTCCAAAGTGGGAGCCCTGATCTTTCACTCCTGTCCAATTTTTACTGAAAGCCAGGTTTTGTGAAATTTACTTATTGAAGATTGCCTGAAGGTCATGTAGTTCTTATATTTCTTTAAAGATTCTAAGTTCAAACTTTATTGGTATACCATGCTTACGAGTCACCATTTTGCCCTTGTACAATTGCCTTAAAAATAACTATGCTTCAGTGTTTGACATCAACCTACACTGAGTATCACAGATTGAAGCAGGCATATAAAATTCAGAATTATATTTTAAAAAGTTATTCAAGACATCATCCACCCACCAAAAGACAATCTTCTTTTTTGTTTTTTAAATAGAAAGCAATGTTTCTTTATTTACAAAACTTTCTCATTGTAGAAAAATTAGAAGACAGTATGAAAAATTTAAAAAGATGTTAAAAGCACATATAATCTCCACCACCTAGTGGTCACTATTGACAACCCTTTGAAGTGTGAGTTTCTTGGCCAATTTACTATGCTAACACATTGAAGAGCTTGTTAGATGGCAACTCTGTTCAGGTTGCCATAACAAAATACCACAGAGTGGGTGGCTTAAACAACAAAAATTTATTTTCTCACAGTACCTGGAAGCTGAAAGTTGAAGATCTGGGTGCCTGCCGGGCTGGTTTCTGGTGATGTGTCTCTTCCCAGCAAGCAGATGCCTCCTTCCTGCTGTGTGCACACACAGAGAGAGATCTCTGGTGTCTCTTCCTCTTCTTCCAACAACACCAGTCCTGTGGAAATAGAATCCCACCCTTTTGACCTCATTTAACCTTAATTACCTCCTTAAAGGCCTTATCAACAAACATAGCGTTAGGTTCTCCACATATGAGTTGGGGTGGGGAAGAGGACACAATTTAGTCCATAACATGAAGTACAGTATAATACTTCACATATTGTGTTGTAACCTGACTTTTCTTTAACCATTACATTTTGTGCTGTATTAGTCCATTTCTTGTTGCTTATAACAGAATATCTGAAACTGGGTAATTTATGAAGAAATGAAATATATTTCTTATAGTTAGGAGGCTGGGAAGTTCACAGTCAAGGGGGCGCATCTAGTGAGGGCCACCTTCTTAGTGGGAACTCTCCTCAGGATCCTTTGGCAACCAGGGTAAAACATGGCAGGAATGGTCTGAGCAAGAGAGCTAACCTATTCACTCACTCTCTTTATAAAGCCATCAGAACCACACCCATTACTCCCTGAATGGATTAATCCCTTCAAAAGGGTACAGTCCTCACAAGCTTATCACCACTTAAATGCCCCACCTTTTAAATACCATAATTAGATTCCCCACCCTCTTAACGCTGTTACAATAGAGATCAACTTTCCAATATACGAAATTTTGGGGGACACATTTAAGCCACAGCATGTACATCTTGCCATGTCAATAAAATGTTTATCTATCATTTCACTGTTATTCTGATATATGAGATGTACCCAGATCATAATTTATTAAAATAAAACCTTCGTCGTTGAGTGTTGAGTGCATTTGAATTTTCTCTTGTTGTAAACGACATTGCTATAAGCTCTTTTGCAGCTACAAAATCTTTGTCTATATCTTGGATTATTTGCTGATAGAAGAATTGCCAAATCAATGATAAGTGGATTATTAAGACTCTTTATATGTAATTGTCAAATGCCTTTCAGAAAAGTTATATCAATTTACATACTCAAAAGCAGTGCCAATTTCATGAATCTCCACAAAAATGAATATTATTTTAATTTATGCCAGTTTGATATATAAAAAACTGAATTCTATTTGATGTCCCAATTTGCATTTCTATTGTTTCTAATGAGAACAAAGTTTTTTTAAATGCTTTTTTAGTCATTCGTATTTCCTCTTTTGAGGATTGCCTGTTCATATCCCTTATCCCTTTTTCTATTAGAAGTTTTTCTTTTTGTCATTGAAATATGTGAGCACTATTAACCCTTTGAGTGTCACATTTATTTCAAATATTTTCCTAGTTTACTTGCTTTTTATTTTATGTATAGTGTTTCCTGATATTTTAAATATTTCTGGACATAATTACCAAACTCCTCCACTAATATATCTTCCTCTGGGATTATGTGTAGAAAGGCAAGATAACATTAATAGTCATAGTGTGCTCTTTTTTTTTTTTTTTGTCTTTTTTCGTGTCCGGCAACGGATCGCAACCCTCAGTGTCGCGCCCGTACCTGACCGGGACCGGCAACGGGATCACAACCCTTGGTGTTGCTCCCACACCTCGCTCAGCCAGTGAGCGGGAACCGGTCTGTATGTGGGATCTGAACCCTCCGCGGGAGCGCCACCGCACTCCCAAGCGGCGCACTGTAGCAGTGCGCCACTGGGCCGGCCCCATAGTGTGCTCTTTTTAAAAAATCAGGGAAAATATTTTAGGTAAATCTTAGTAACAGAAAAAAAGAGTGCTTTTCCAGAACAATGGTGTGTTTTTGTCTTATGGACACTGCACATCTTATAACTGATTATCTTTCTTTCTTTCTTCTGATTACAAGTAAGGTTAAAAACAAATTTAGAACCTACCTTTAACAACTGCAGAAGACATGTAGTCTGTGCACTTCTGTAGGATAATGCAGTTCTCTACTATTTTCGTATATTTATTTCCACTCCTCGAAGTTTTCTCAACTATTTATGATACTTTTATTTATTTATTTTTAATTATGAATATTCATGAGATACAAAGCTAATGGTCACCCCTTGTGCCCATGATGCGAGGGCCAGATTCGTCCTGGCAGCATACCCTTATCAGAAATTACTTTTGTGCTCCGTGTCCCCCACCCAATTATCTCCCAACCTCCCTCCCCCTCCCCCTCTCCCCACACTCCACTTTGTAGCCCTAGGAATGTTCCCTCCCTCTGTAAGACCAACACTATATGATACTTTCATAGTGTGTGCATGTGTGCATGCACGTGTGTATGTGTGCATGCACTGTGTGTATGTGTTGCAAGATGTTGCAAATACCTTCAGAATTTAAACACATTTATTTGACTACCCTTAATGGACTCAAAATTTCATTATTTGATCAAATATAATAAGAGAGAAAATCAGTTGCAAAGCTTTTTTTTTATTCTTTTTTATTCCTATTTGAGACCCAGATATTTTTTCATGGTTTATAAACTGGTTTGAAGATAATTCAGGAAGAAAGCTCTAAAAATGACAATCATTTGAATAAATAGTTAGAATCTTCAGAAAAAAATTAGCACAAAAATTTTAAAAATACTTGTTTAAAATCAATATTATACTTTGTAGATCAACTTGTAGCAATAAAATTAGATTTACAGTACATAAATGCAATGTTTTCAACATACCTACATTCTGCACAGAAAGTCCACTGCAGTTCAATAGACATATTGCTTATTAGTTGACTTGGCTAATAAGAAGGCTACATTAAAGAGTGCACCAGATGATTGTATGTATCTCTAATAAAAACTTAAACAGCCACAGAAATGAGCTTTAGCTTTCAACTCTTTTAAAGTCCAACACTGCAATGAAAATATATAACAACTAATATATATAAACTACAATTTTAAATCTATCAGTAACATTTCTGTATGTTAATAAACAGGTCCAGTTATTTACTGGTTCACATATTAATTGTGGATAATTTTTGTTCTATGTATGTTCACTTAATGGCCATGAAAAGACTTTCAGAAGATGAATTTCATTTTATGTTCACATAAAACCAGAGACCTGAAGTCCAATTGAGAAAAATACTATAAAACTCAGGGAAGGGTAAACACTGCCTACACATCTCAGGATACACCTGTTTAAAAATGTAATGAGGAAAATGGTATTAGAAAGGGCACCACAGGTTGAAGTTATTACTTTGACAGCCATGCAATATTGCTCATTGGGAAACTTCTCTAAATAACACAGTAGCCACATAAAGGTGATTTAAATATTCATTATTTGTTCTGTAAATTGGAGCCTAAATTTGGGAGTAATATTTTAGAGAACTGAAAAGCCTACATGGGATATTTACATGTAATGTTTAAGGAGGGCCAGAGAGAAGGATTTCAATCACAAAAATAAATGAAAGGAGGGGCCGGCCCAGTAGCGCACTGCTACAGTGCGCCGCTTGAGAGCGTGGTGGTGCTCCCGCCGAGGGTTCGGATCCCACATACTGACCGGTTCCCGCTCACTGGCTGAGCAAGGTGTGGGAGCAACACCGAGGGTTGCGATCCCGTTGCCAGTCCCAGTCCGGTACGGGCGCGACACTGAGGGTTGCGATCCGTTGCCGGACACGAAAAAAGACAAAAAAAGGAAAAAAAATAAAAATAAAAATAAATAAATAAATAAATGAAAGGAAAAAATTAAACAAAATCATCTATAGATTCAACTATATAAAAATTTTAAAGTTCCACATGCCAAAAATATAAGCATCATCCAAATAAATGTGAGAAACTGGTAAAAAAATTCTTCTACATATATTCCAGGCAAAGGCTTATTATCTTTATAAAAACAACTCTAGCAAATCATTGTGAAAAGATTAAGTATCCTAGAATAAAAACTGGCAAAAGACAAGATCGGATGACTCATGGAGAAAGTAAAATAAATATGAACAGAGCAAACATTAGTAATTAGAGTAATGTAAATTAAAACGAAATTCCATGTTTTAGTTGTCAATACTCATTATTGCTGAAAAAGTATTCAAATCAGCAATCTCATTCACTGCTGGTAAATTTGATGTGGTATTCCTGTAAAGCAATTTTGCTAAATGTACAAAGAACCTTAAAAAGAAGACTAGTCCTTGATATAGCAATACTATTCCTGATAATCTACTCTAAGGAGATTTCCCCAAAGAGTTCTACAAAGATTTTTTTTTTTTTTTTTTTTTTTTTTTGTTTTTTTCCGTGTCTGGCAACGGATCGCAACCCTCAGTGTTGCCCCCGTACCGGACCGGGGACCGGCAACGGGATCGCAACCCTCGGTGTCGCTCCCACGCCTCGCTCAGCCAGTGAGCGGGAACCAGTCTGCATGTGGGATCCGAACCCTCGGGTGGGAGCGCCGCCGCGCTTCCCAAG
>NW_007729436.1:114565-179364 GCF_000696425.1 Galeopterus variegatus | reverse complement strand
CTTTTTTTTTTTTTTTTTGTTTTTTGTTTTTTTCCGTGTCCGGCAACGGATCGCAACCCTCAGTGTTGCCCCCGTACCGGACCGGGGACCGGCAACGGGATCGCAACCCTCGGTGTCGCTCCCACGCCTCGCTCAGCCAGTGAGCGGGAACCAGTCTGCATGTGGGATCCGAACCCTCGGGTGGGAGCGCCGCCGCGCTTCCCAAGCGGCGCACTTATCCAGTGCGCCACTGGGCCAGCCCTACAAAGATGTTTTTACAGCATTATTTACAATGGCAAAAACAGGGAACAATCTAAATATTCAATGGGTAAATAAGTTAAGGAATAGCCATACCTCATATTTTAAAATAGTTTATAGCCTTATTTTTAAAGAATATCATGAAACCTAAGAAACAGCACATAAAATAATTTTAAGAAAAAAAGCAGAATATGAAATTCTACATATGGTATAAACAATTCATAAAAAATATATGCTATAAATTTAATGGATGTAGAATATATATAGCATGCTACACGTCTATTTTCACGTATTTTTGAATTGGGACTTTCATTCAACTTCCTGAAAACAGCAAAGTACAATGGAAAACAAATTTGTCACAAGTTAGTAAGAAAACAGAAGCATCTGCAGCAAGGAAAAGCCACGTATTTCAGTGAGTTGCACTGGTGAAGGTTTGCAAAGGACCAAAGAATCTAACTGGAAGAACAAGAAGAACCAATGACAAGAAAACTCAATTTACAATCGAACCATTTTTGAAATTGTTTGACTGAGTCGCTTCCAGCCACAAGGTCTCTAATTGTGAGTTCTAAGCAGTTTCCCACATTAAATCTTTCATCTATCCTATAGTTTCCATATGGAAAACAACTTCCCTAAATATTCTCCTAATATCTCTTCTCCTAAATAGCTTCTACTCATCCTTCAGACCTCAAACGTCACTTGCATCTGAAATCCAGAAACCTATTCAATTCCCCATTTTATACACTATCTTCCCACTTTTATACTTTCCTATTGCAGTTACCACAAATGTAATTAAATAATTAAGTGGAAAATTAGTTGCTCAATGCCTTCTTCCTCTCCTGCAGAGCAAATTCTATGAGGGCAGTGACCAACCCCATCTTGTGCACTACTCTACTCCCAAGGCCCAGCAAATAATAGGCTTATATCACTATGTTCTAAGTACTCTTCTGAGCTCTTTAGCTTAATTAACTTATTTCATCTTCACAACAATCATATGAAGGAGTTATTAAGATTATCCTCATTTTAAAAAGGAGAAAACTGAGGCACAGAGGCCAATGTCACACAACTAGGAAATGACTGCCAAGATTCAAACCCAGGCAGCCTGGCATCATTAACCATTACCTACGCCTCTTTGTGGTAGGTACCCCATGACTATTTGAATGAAGAAATGAATGAGGAAACACATTAGCAATAAAATGAGTATTTGCTATGAATTAAGCACCAGCAGAGACATGCCCTGTAACAGCTGTAGCTCATCATTTCATGGTCTCCTGACCATAATAGATGCAGAGGATTCCAGTCCTATAATGGAAATACCATGAACGAAGCTCCATAGGCACCCTCATTAGAAATTCAATTATAATGATTTCTTTAGAATAATAGACAATTTGTGACTTTAGATTTCAATGACAGAAATCTGAAATTAAAATACTTGGAGTAAAGGCATAAGTGGTTTTATAATATATATATATGCAATAAATATGCACCCACTCTAATTATAACAACTGACCAACCACAAAGCTCTCCATTTTTTTTTTTTTTTGCATGCTCTTATTTCCTGTTGAAATCAGCTTTGAAAGAAGGTCTGTAATTGCAAACAAGTTGTGCAGAATAAACAAGCCATTATTGTAATGAGGATGATTCTTGCTGAGGATTTTTAAAAGCCAAATTACAGACTCCCAGTCTAAATTGTATCTGGTTTTTTGTCACTTGCTTTCAAATTTGGTACTTATTTGCATTTTGCCTGACCTGCTAGTTAGAGCACCAGTTCATAGAGCCCCTTCTGAAACTATAATGAGCTTAGGTAATAACCACCACATAATTGTGTTCAACTGCATACAAGTGTTTACTTTTACTGCTGTGCATCTGCCTCCGAGATTTTTGAGATGCAATTATGCATTGCAAAATTTGCAAGTTGCCAGCCTTGCTTGGACTATTTTTTGCTATGTTTCACATTTAAACTGCTTAAGTGCATAAGTAGAGGTATAAAAGAGCCAGGTTTTTCCAGACTAGAAAATGACTGCAACTTAAATGGCAGAATTTCTGCTCTGTGGTTTCCTATTTCCATGTCTTGCCTCAGCTACATATCTTTTTAACCATCTGTTTCTTTCTGGCGACCAGTGACAGGGAAGCACGCAACTGTATCTGCATTACTATGTGGTTTGACATCTGGTATCTAAATCCAACCATGGTATTTATTTGTGAATTGTTTAAATATGAGATCATATTAGTTACACTTGCAGATCCCTCTTCATTAACATGTCCATTTCTGCTTATGCTACAATTGCATGCGATTTCTCATACATGCTCTCCTGCAGGATGCATAGAATTTGGGTATAGAAATATGAAAATTTTAAAAAGTAACAAGAATAGATTACATAGGAATTAAAATTAGAAATTGCAGATATGATAAAGGAGGGTTCACACATCACAATACGCACATGCTTTTAGGTATTCCCAAGACTGCCCTAGAACAAATTCAAATACTCTGTGGAAATCATAACATAATCTATTTTGTTGGGCAATGATACTGCTGACCCATGATCATTTGGAAAAATATGCTGTCCTCCCTAGAAGGAGAGGACTCTGTACTGTCTCCTCTTTCCCTTGTGGCTAAAAATGTGCATTTGGAAAATGGCTAACTATGCTTAGGATACAGTAGGATGTCTCAGATCTTTGTAAAGACCAAAACACTAAATAAATAAAACAAAGGCTTTGGTCTACTAATCATCATTTTTTATTATTACTAAAACATAGTTAATTGTACATATTGGTAGGGTACAGTGTTAAATATCAATAGCTGTGTGCAATATGTAATGCTCATATCAGGATAATTAGTATATTCAACATTACACAATACAATCACTTTTTGTGGCTGTTTATACCATTTTCTCAAACCCACCCCCCAACCCTCTTTCTTTCCCACCTCAGTTCTGTTCTCTACTTTTGAAAGTTCAATGAATTATTGTGATTGTTATATCTTTCTGTCATTTATTTATTTGTTTGTTTGTTTGTTTATTTTTAGCTCCCATTTCTACATGAGGACACACAGTATTTCTCTTTCTGTGCCTGGCTTATTTAGGTTGGTTCCAACTCTTGGCTGTTGTAAATACAGCTGCAATAAACATGGGAGTACAGGTAACCCTTCAAGATGATGATTTTCATTCCTTTGGGTATACACCCAAAAGTGGGATTGCTGGATCATATAGCAGTTCTATACATATTCGTTTTAGAAACCTCCTTACCATTTTCCATAATGGCTGTACTAATTGACAGTCTCAACAGCAGTGTAGCAGGGTTCCCTTTTCTCTGCATCCTCACCAGCATTTGTTGTTCTCAGTCTTTCTGATAGTAGCCTGTCTAACTGGAGTGAGATGATATTGCTATGTGGCTTTGATTTTCATTTCCCTGATGCTGAGTGATGCCGAGCATTTTCTCATGTGTCTGTTGGCCATTTGTATATCTTCCCTTGAGAAATGTGTATTCAGCTCTTTTACCCATTTTTTAATCAGGTTATTTGTTTTTTTACTATTAAGTTGTTTGAGTTCCTTGTACATTCTACATATTAACCATTTGTCAGATGTGTAGTTTGCCCAAATTTTTTCATATTCTAGTGCAGAAGCTTTTTAGTTTGATAAAATCCCAATTGTTTAAATTTTTTTGTTGACTCTGCTTTTGGGGTTTTATTCATAAGGTCTTTGCCCAATCCTACTTCCTGAAGTTTCCCCTATACTTTCTTCTAGGAGTTTTATAGTTTCAGGTATTATATTTAAGTCTTTATTCCATTTTGAGTTGATTTCAGTACATGGCTAGAAGTACAGGTCTAGTTTCATTCTTCTGCATATGGATGTCCAGTTTTCCTAGCACCATTTATTGAAGGGGCAGTCCTTTCCCCAGTGTATATTCTTGATGCCTTTGTTGAAGATCAGTTGGCTTTAAGTGCATTGGTTGATTTCTGGGTTCTCTATTCTGTTCCATTGATCCAGGTTTCTGTTTTTATGCCAGTACTGTACTGTTTTTGTTACCATAGCTTTATAGTATAGTTTGAAGTTAGGTAGGATAATGCCTCCAGCTTTATTTATTTACTTATTTATTTTTGCTAAGGATTGCTTTGGCTGTTCAGGGTCTTTTGTTGTTCCTTATGAATGTTAGGTTTGGTGTTTTTTTTTTTAATTTCTGTGAAGGAAGTCATTGGTATTTTGATGAGGATTGCACTGTAGATCGATCAGTAAATCACTTTGTATAGTATGGACAATTTCACAGTGTCAAATTTTCCAATCCCAGAGCATAGAATGTCTTCCCATCTTTTTGTTTCCTCTTTAATTTCTTTCAGCAGTGATTTGTAGTTCTCATTGAAGAGATCTTTCACCTCCTTGTTTAGATTTATTCCTAGGTATTTTATTCTTTTGGTGACTATTGTAAATGAGTTAGCTTTCTTGATTTCTTTTTCTACTAATTTGTTGTTGGAGTATAGAAAAGCTACTGATTTTTGCATGTTGATTTTGTATCCTTTGATTTTACTGAAATTGTTTATAAGCTCTGGGTTTGCTTTTTTATTTAGAGTCTAGGTTTTTCAATATATAGGATCTTGTCATCTACAAACAGGGACAGTCTGACTATCTTTTCCAATCTGAATGCCCTTTATTTCTTTCTCTTGCCTGATTGCTCTGGCTGGTGTGTCTAGTACTATGTTGAATACATAGTGCTGACAGTGGGCACCCTTGTCTTGTTCCTTTCTTAAGGGGAAATCTTTCAGCTTTTCCCCATTTGGGATGATATTGGCAGTGAATTTGTAATATATGGCTTTTATTGTGTTGAAATACTTTACTAATACTAATATATTAGATATGTAGATACCTAATTTTTTAGGAGTCTTTATCATGAAGTGATGTTGAATTTTGTCAAATGCTTTTTCTGCATCTCTTGACATAATCATATGGTTTTTGTCCTTGATTCTCTTGATGTAGTGTATCACATGTATTAATATGCATATGTTGAAACATCCTTGCATCACTGGGATGAATTCCACTTCATCATGGTGTATAATTTTTTTGTTGTGTTGCTGTATTCCAATTGCTAATATTTTGTTGACGATTTTGGCATCTATGTTCATCAGAGATATTGGCCTGTAGTTTTCTTTTCTTGTATCTGCTGGTTTTGGTGTCAGGGTAATGCTGGCCTCATCGAATGAGTTCAGGAGAATGGCCTCTGTTCCAAGTTTTTGGAATGCTTTACAGAAAATTGGTATTAATTCCTCTTTAAAGGTTTGGTAGAATTTGGCAATAAAGCCATTGGGTCCTAGGCTTTTCTTTGTTGGAAGACTACGGATTACTGCTTAAATCTCATTGCTTGTTATTAGTCTGATCATTTCTTCTTCGTTTAATCTTGATAGTTTGTGTGTGCCTAGTAATTTATCCATTTCCTCCAGGATTTCAAATTTACTGGCTCTAGTAACTCTTTGTATTTCTGTGGTATCGGTTGTAATGTCTCCTTTTTCATTTTTGATTTTTGTTATTTGGGTCTTCACACTTCTTTTTATAGTTAGCCTAGCTAATGGTTTGTCTATTTTGTTTATCTTTGCAAAAAAACAACTTTTTATTTCATTAATCTTTTGTATTGTTTTGGGGGGGTCTCTATTTCACTTAATTCTGCTGTGATCTTATTTCTTTCCATCTACTAATATTGGGATTGTGCTGCTACTGTTTTTCTAGTTCTTTGAAGGGTAGCAGTAAGTTGTTTATTTGAAATCTTTCTATTCTTTGATGTAAGCATTTATTTCAATAAACTTCCTTCTTAGTGCTGCTTTAGCAGTATCCCACAAGTTTTGGTATAATGTGTCTTTATTCTCACTACTTTCAAGAAATTTTTGATATCCTGTATAATTTCTTCTTTGACCCATAGGTTGTTCAAGAGAATGTTATTTAATTTCCATGTATTTGTATAGTTTCTGGTGTGTCACTTATATTGGTTTCTAGTTTTAATCCATTGTGGTATGAAAAGATACTTGAAATGATTTCAACTTTTTAAAATTGGTTCAGATTTGATTTGTGACCTAACATGTGGTCTATCCTAGAGAATGTTCTATGTGGTGATGAGAAGAATTTATACTCTGTAGTTGTTGGGTTAAATGTTCTGTAGATATCTACCAGCTTCAATTGGTCAAAAGTGTAGTTTAAATCCTGTGTTTCTCCAGTGATTTGTTGCCTAGATGTATGTCCAATGCTGAAAGAGGGGTGTTCAGGTCCCCAACTATTATTGTATGGGGTCTACCTCTTCTTTTTAAGTCTAACAGTGTTTTCTTTATGTATCTGGGTGCTCTGGTGTTGGGTGCATATGTATTTATGTTTGGTATGTCTTTTTGCTGAATAGATGCCTTTATCATTATTTAATGGCCTTCTTTTTCTCTTTTTATGGTTTTTGACTTAAAGTCTATTTTATCCTATATAAGAATATCTACTCCTCCCATTTTTGGTTTCCATTTGCAAGATACATCTTTTTTAATCCCTTAACTATTAGTCTGCATGTGTCTTTACAAGTGAGGCAAGTCTCTTGAGGGCAGCATATAGTTGGGTCTAGGTTTTTAATCCAATCAGTCAGTCCATGTCTTTTGAATATGGAATTCAATCCATTTACATTTAGGGCTGTTACTGAAGTTATTTTATGCCTGGCATTTTACCAATGTTCATTTAGATGTTTTAAATATCTTTTGTTCCTTTCCCTTTTATTGTTTGTCTTCAGTGTTGTCTTTTTGAAGGGTGAGGTATAGTTTCTTTTTCTCATTTGCATTTTCGTTCTACAGTTGGATTTTGTTCTTTCTTGTGTATTCATGGTAGTGATTATCATTTTTTGGATTTCCAGATGCAGTACTCCATTGTGGATTTCTTGCAGGGCTGGTCACATGGTGCTGAACTCCTGCAGTTTATGTTTGTCTGGGAAATACCCTACTTCATCCTCATTTCTGAAGGATAGCTTTGCTGGGTATATTACGGCTGGCAGGTTTTGTTTTTTTTTTTTCTTTTCTTTTAGTATTTTGATTGTATCATCCAATATTCTTGTGTCCTATAGGTTTCTGTTGAGAAGTCTGCTGTTAGTCTGATGGAGACTCCCTTATACTTGACTTGGCTTTTTTCTCTCAGTGTTTTTAGGATTCTCTCTTTGTCTTTGAGTTTTGCCAGTTTGACTACAATATGTCTTGGAGAGGATCTTTTTGAATTAAATCTGTTTGGGGATCTTTGAGCCTTCTGAATCTGAAGATCCATTCCTCTCTCTATACTTGGGAAGTTGTCCACTATTATTTTGTCAAATATGTTTTCAATGATTTTTCTTTCACCTCCCCTTCAGGAATACCCATGATTCAGATATTTGTGCACTTCAGTTTTCCTGCTATCTCTCTTCTGTTTCATTTTGTTGTCCACTTGGGTTATTTTGAAAAAACTATCTTCAAGATCAGACATTCTTTTTTTTTTTTTTCCTTTTTGTCTTTTTTACTGACCGGTACGGGATCGCAACACCCTCGGTGTCACGCCCGTACCGGGGACGGCAACGGGATTGCAACCCTCGGTGTTGCGCCCACACCACACTCAGCCAGTGAGCGGGAACCGGTCACCACGTGGGATCCGAACCCTCGGCGGGAGCGCTGCCGCACTCCCAAGCGGCGCACTCTCCAGTGTGCCACCGGGCTGGCCCAAGATCAGACATTCTGTCTTCTGTTTCCTCTAGCCTGCTGCTTAAGCTCTTGGTTTGTTGTTGTTGTTGTGGTGGTTGTGGTCGTGGTTGTTGTTGTTGTTGTGTGAATCCTTCAGTTCCAGTTTTGCTACCATCTATCTTAAGGTATTAATCCCTTTGTAAATTTCATCCTCTATATCCTGGATAGTTTTTCACATTTCATTGTATTGCCTATCTGTGTCTTCCTGCGTCTCATTGAGTTTCCTTAAGATTTTTCCTTGGAATTCCTTTTCAGTCATTTCAAGGTCTTCCTGCTCTATGGGGTCCGGTACTTGAGAATTATTTTATTCCTTTGGTAATGTCATATTTTTTCTTTTCTTTCTTTTTTTTTTTGGTGTGTGTGTGTGTGTGTGTGTGTGTGTGTGTGTGTGTGCGCGTATGTGTCTTTCTAGTACCGCTACATTGATGTCTACACATCTGGTAGAGCAGTTACTACCTCTTTTACTTGAGAGTTGTCTTTGAGGAGAGAGACTTCTTCCAGTAGATATGTTTTATATTGACCATCAAGTAGGGTGTTTTAGTATTGGTTCCAGTTAGATATAGTAGTATAGTCTGTGGGTACTTCCACCATATTCAATGCTGGAGTTGTGTGTGATTGCCTCTGTGGCCTACGCACTGGGGCACTTAGTGATTCCTTGCTGAGTTTAGTGACACTGTGTTGTTTTTTCAAGGATGTGGGTGAGCTCTCAAGTTCTTGGTAGAAATGCCTGGGTTCCCTGTTGCTCTTTAGCTGGGGTGGGTGACCCTGGGCAAGTTTGTTGTCACCCCAGCTAGCATCCTGTGACCCTGATGGGTGCATGGGGGTATACTGAAGCTCCTCAGACTGAATGGGTGACCCTGAGCAGGGTTTCTCTTTCCTGTTTCCTATAGGTAGAGACTTTTCCTGGGTCCTGTCTTCCCCCAGCTGAGGGATGGGATGGTGGTGGTTGGGAATTTTCTTTCTTACTCTCTTTGGGTATCCTGGGTTTCTGCACACCCCAGGAGTTCCATGTGTCTCTCCCCGAATCAAAGCAGTTGCATGGGCTGAAGATGTACTCCCCACCCCCCAGTGTGCTACTGTGGCGGATAGCATAATTCCCCCTGTGGGTTGAACCACTGGGTTGCAGGTCTGTGCTTGCTCACCTCTTTCCCTGGACTCCCCCGGTGACCCTCCTTGTGTCAATGCAGTCAAATCATTGGGGGGCCACCTGCGTGGCAGTGAAAGCTGCTGCTGTGGCGGCAGGCCATCATTATGGCTGCAGTGGTGTCACGCTGCCTTTGCAGTAGTGGTGGCTATGGTGATGGTTGTGGCTAACCACCCACATGGCAGCAGTGTCTGCAGCAGCAACGGGCCACCTGAGTGACATTGCCCCCACTTGCACCTGCCAGCTGTTGGCAGGGTCTGCCCTCAGTTCCTGAGGTCCCCACACGTTCCTGACTCAAGCAACACTTATGACATAGTTTACAAATAAATCATGATCTTCCTAACAGTCTGTTAATTCTTCTTAGCTACTGACTCCCATGCTTAAGACCACTTGACAATCCAAGTGAGCCAGGAGAAATTCAGCTGAAATTCAGAATTGTTGAAAGAACAATTCTGCATTAAAAATAATCTCAGAAAAAGATGCATGATTTTGGTAGGGTCCTCTAGGGCCTAAGAGGAAAAACAGGGGATTGATCCTCCCTGTGAAGGAGGCATGGAATCTACCATAAGAAGCCTCCTAAAATTAATCCCTCTTCATTTCTTGCTTCTTCCACACTTTTGTTTTCTTAAAGAGGGATACCATAATCTTGTGATTATCACCTCAGGAAGCAGACACAATATATTTAACAAACTACTTGAGAAATATTACTTTGCAGGTTCTGTGGGAAAAGTATCCAAATGAAGCAAACCCAAAGTAAACTAAGGGCGTATTTACGAGCTCCTTCAGCTGAGCTAAATTCCCTTTAGATTTGCTTAAAGGTATTATACTTACCCTGCATAACCTTTACCTTCTACTCACCCACACCCTTCACCAGCCTAGAGAAATTATACTCATGCTTTGTGATTCACCTCAAATGTCACTTCATCTTTGAAGCCTTCTTTGATGCTCTCAAGAGTTAGATGCTTTGATATCTCTCATTTATACTCTGATATACCTCAACTATATTGCATATGGTTCTGATAAGGCCCTTATAAAAGTGTGATCATTTGCTCCCATGACAGTACCAGTCAACTACTATAATAATAAAGCCATGTAAAAAAATAATACCAGTGGCATAGAACAATAAGCATTTATTTTACTCACAGATCTGTTGGTCAGCTGGGTATTCTGTTTCAAAGCGTTCCATGTGTTGTCCAGGTTAGGTAGCAGATGACATGAGGAAGTTCTTCTTAAAGGAATGGCATGACAAAGCAAGTAGAATTATGTGAAGCCTCTTTTAAGCCTTGGCTGCAAACTGGCACACTCACTTCTCTCCATATATAATTGGCCAAAATATGACATGTGGCTAAGGTCAAAGTCAAAGTATAAGAAAGTATGCTTATCCATAATGAGGCCATGGTAAGGAGATGGATGCAGGGAGGAGTGAAAACATTTGGGCATATAGTTCAATCTACCATATTGTCTAGTACAGTAAATGTCACACATGGAATAGAGATATGTTGGATGAATGAATAAAACCAAAACATTCAAAATATATCCAAAGTTTGTGAGAATAAAATATACCTTTAAAAAAATATCCCAGGACTTAAATTCCTCTTTACTAAGCTTTGAATTATCCATTTAACCTTATTTGGACTTAGATGATTATATTAGTTTCCCATCACTATTGTAACAAATTGCCACAAATTTTTTGGCTTAAAACAACACACATTCATTATCTTACAATTGTGGAGGTCAGAAGTCTAGGCTAAAATGAAAGTGTTGGCAGGACTGTATTCCTTTCACGGACTCTGGGAGAGAATCTGTTTTCTTGCCTTTTTCAGCTTCTAAATATTGCCTACATTCCTTAGTTCATGGCCCCTGCCCATCTTTAGAGCCACTGATAACCAGCAATGTCTTTCTCATGTCACCTCACTCTGACACTCTTCTGCCTTCCTTTTCCACATTTAAAGGACACTTGTGATTGCATTGGACCCACCTAGATAATCCAGGAAAATCTCCCTATTTTAAATTCCATGAATTAACAACCTTAATTCTGTCTACAATCTTAATTCGCCCTTTGCCACATAAACTAACATATTCTCAGGTTCTATGGAGTATAACATGGACATCTGGTGGGGGATTGGGGGGTGAAGGGTGTAGACTTTTCTGTTTACCACATGGCTACAACATATTCTAATGAAAAAAGCACAGATCCAGGAACCATTTCTAGTTTGGGTCCTACAGCTGACCAGAAATAGTAAATTGGACAAGTCCCCTAAAATTTTAACTATTTTTGGTAAAATGAGATGGTTGTACCGGCTGCTCTCTAGGGCACTTTCCAACTCAAATTCCTTTGATTCTGTGAATACAGTACATCTAATTAAACCTTAGAGTTAGGAGAGAGATTAAAGCCTGATTTATTATCATCATTAAAAAAAAAATTTAGGTGAAATCCTCACAGTGTTATGGGGACACAGAGGAGGGTCATTAGTAATTCTCTCAGGGTTGTTATAGGAGCTTCACAGAGAGGTAAGATCTGAGCTTTCACATCCCTGTAGTAAGGGCACGGGCATTCTGGGCACAGGAACCACATGTAGAGGTCACAGGGATTGAAGGGCATGGAACTTGTAGGACATGGCCATGTAGAGAATGGAGAGAAATCCCATGTGTAAGCTTATCAGTGGTCTTTATATGTAAAAATAGCCATTTATTTAGAATAAAAACATATTTCAAATTCATCTTTTAAGAACAGAATTATATAAACTGAGTAAGGTCACCCACATAAATGGAGTTTAGAGAATTAAAATAAACTTTCAACCCAAAATTATATTCAACTTCACTCTAAGTGAGCACTTGCTGTATTTATCACCCTTATTGACAAGTACTTCTTGAGAGTCCAATTCTATAGGCTCTGTTTATTCTCTGCTTTTTAGTAGTTAGATTCCAAAGCTCTTTCCAGTATCTAATTGCCAATTAACATCATCTCATCTCTTATCCGAAGCACAGATATCTTTAAAAATAGGAATGTGTTATTCCACTTGAATTTCCCACTTTTATCTACCAAAGAACTATTTAAATAAGATAGGACTCTTCTTTCCTTCCCTTCCCCTTTGTCTCCACTTTCTTGCAGTTTAGAATATGCCAGTCATTGAGCCCTGCTGTTTCAGGGTGAGCCTCTCCTCCCAGACAGCAGAACGGAGACTATGGCGAAGTCATCCCTTCAGAGCACTCATGAGACAAACTGTATGAATTCAAACCTGTGTTTACCATTTGTGTGAGTACTTAACTTCTCTATGTATTAGTTTCTTCATCTGTAGAATAGGGATAAAAATAATACTTCACAAGGTTGTTATATGTATCAGGTGAGTAAATATCTATAAAATGCTTAGAAAACAAGCACCATGGAAACTGCTTATCAAATAAACACCCCCAGATTGCCAGATATGTGAAGAAGACAAACTTATTTGCTTAAGTCCCTATAAACAGGACTCTCTGTTACACCAGAACACAATCTTAACTTACACATGTGCCACACATGGCCTTTCAAAATCTGACCCTTTAGTTCCTTTCCAACCCCATTCCTCATTCCTCTTTCCTCTCTGCCCAACTTTGCACCTTAAGACTAATTAGGAAACCCTAAGCATCCAGAGTCACACTGTTAAATCTCCCACACTTAACCTTCAACATCACATCTTTAGAAAGACTTTTCTTAACTCTAATTCAACACACTATGTTGTAATTATTTCTTTACATATATGTTCCTCTTATTACATGTATGCTCCAACTGCTCCAGGAAAAGAAATGGGTCTTTTTTCATTTATCTTCAATGATTCCACAGCAACTGCCAGCGGCATAATTATCAGTAAATGTTGAATGAATGAAGGAATCACTTTAGGAATGGAATCACATCAGGACATTAAGCTAAGATGTTAACAGTTTATGCTTTTAAAGTAAAAAAAAAATGAAAAGAAAGCAGAATGTAGTGAATGTTTTAATTTGCCCTACCACATGTTATCTGATATTTTATTCCTGTATTTGAAAGTCTCTTCAAACACTGGCTTTTTAAAAAATAATTTTACATATTTTGCCAAATAGAAATAAAAAGTGTATTTTTAAGCATATATTTTTCAAAATTTCATCTTTGTAAAATCAATCCAAGAAGAATAAGAATTTTTTTCCTCATAAACACATTTGATTTTGTCCTTTAGTTTTGCAATTCACAGAGGAATAGCTTTCAACTTTCTGTTATGTTTGAAACTGAGTTTTTCCCAAAATGTGAAATAGCATTATCAACAGGAGAAATGATGCTTGATGTGTCTTATGCATGATAATTTAGCTAAGTCTGTCTTTTTGCTACCCCATGTCAATTACAGAATCCAGCTAACATGAAAACTTTTATAATTCTCTGCAAGTCTTCCAAACTTTTCTGTTCCCAACTATGGCTACCTCCTCCACTCTCATCAAGATTCCTATATCAATTCATGAAGTCTGTGCTCCATCAATTATTTCTTCTCTTTTCTGTATCTTCAGACTTGCCCTTTCCATTCACTCCAGCCTCTCAACAAATTCTGTCTCAGTGTGCAATTCTTAGAAGCAGGTCTTTAGGCAAGTAGTCAAGTACAAGTATTTTATTTGGGAGGTAATCCCAGGAAACAGGTAGGGGACTAGCAATGTGACAAAGGGAAGGGATGACGTCAATAAAGGGGGTGTTATAGTGCAAGTTCCCATGCCCGAAGCTATATCGTCTCGGAGAACTCTGAGGGACAGGGCAGAACAAATGCCTCAGAGTTACCTCCCATCCTGAAGGGACATGGTGAGGACAGAGGAGACAGAAAATGTGCCACCAGTCATATCCACTCTTCCCACTCCCAATCCCACTTCTGTCTAGTGTTAGTGTCTGTCCTTTCTCCTCTCGTTCCAGTCAATGTTTTAGGAAGAATGTTTTTTATTGTCTCTCTTGCTTACTTCCCATCATTCCTCAAAATGTTGCCATCTGGCTCTCCCCTTTACAAATCCCAGCACTGCTCTTTCCAAGATTTCCCTCAACACAATCCATTAGATCCTTTTATCCCTGAGATTATTTGATTTCTGCAACATTTGGCATCTTTCCTCTTAAAACTCTAGTTCACTGGTTTTCAGGTACCCTGTCCTCCTTCTTCTCTTGTCTCCCCCGAGTGTCTGAGGAGACCTTCCCAAGCTTCATGTATTTCTCTTCCCCTTGCTGACAGTCCCCAGGGCAGGGTTTAACTGGGTGTTTTACCCTTTACCCTTCACTCACTTTGCCTTGGATGTGCTCAGGCCCCCTCTAAGCTTCTACGTGACTCATAGGCTGGGACTCTCTTCTCAAATTCAGACGCGCATATCCAACTTACTCTCGAGTATTTCTCCTTCAGCATCACGAACACCTCAAATGCAACTTCTCCTAAATATCCCCACTATCTTCCTTTGCCTGTAGTCCCTCATCTCTTAAACTGGTTCACCCTTCACTCAATTTCCCAAGCCGGAAACTGGGATTGATCCTTAATTCAACTAGTCACATCACAATATTTCTACCCTTCTAATGTCTCAGAATCATTTCTCCCTCTGTAAACCCATCACCATTTTTACAGGCCAGTATTTAGGAAAACAAATCAAAGTACTTGTTTATCTTATCTATGATGCTTATGGTTGCTCCCTAAGGCTTGATTTACAAATCCAGATTATTTCTTGTTTATTTCCATCAGTGTGATTTCATCACAATGGCAAATCATTTATTCATTTGCTCATTAAATATTTCTTGAGAATCTATGACTCAAAATAAAATGTGCCAAGAGATGAATCATGGGAACAATAGTACATTAAGCTTTTGTCACATTTACATCTCCAAAGGGTAGAATTTTTTTCACCATTAACAGTTAGGAAGGTATTTTTTAAATAGAAGTTTGTGCCTTTAGATTGCTATTTTAACTCTCTTCACCTCCCCTTCAAGATAATTCATTTTCACTGTTTTCTTGCAGCTTGCTGTTTCAATGACAACTTTGTAGTATTCAAAATAAGGCTGAATTCCTAGTCTAATTTTATTTGTTTGAAGGAATTTGTTTTTTAATTGAAATGTACTGATTGTACATATTTATAGGGTACAGAGTTATATTTCAATACATGTGCCCTAGTCTAATTTTTGATGAACGAAAGTGGGAAAAACAGACCCAAAGAGAAGGGAGAGAATATTCATGACAAATAAAAATATAAACAATCCACATTTAAAAGTGTAATCTTTTTTTTTTGTTAATACATTTCTCACAAGGATTTCTAAGTATCAACTATTAGAAGCAAGTTCAATTTGCTAAAATGCATGAATGGTCTGCACTTTAAATACTGAGTTTATAAAAATAAACACATCTTAAAAATCCTCCCCAATAAATACAAAGGAAAATTTCATGCCACCAAATGACAGAGCTGAAGATAGTTTCTAAGCCTAACAGAAATTGCTGTTTTATACCTCTGGATTAACTGTCATCCTCAGCGTGTGAACAGCCTCATCAATGGGAAGAGCCTAAAAAATGTTTTAGGCTCCATGCAGCATATTTTGATTTCTTATTTGTCTTGAATACTCTGAAACACTGCAGTTCTCCTGTAATGCATATGAACTGAGTTATTAAATAAATGACTCCAGCCTTGGGCAGCAGTGGGCCATGACATGCCACTATTTGCACTCACAATGCAAATTTAGCTGGATGGGTGAGCCTGGCACAGTGCATCCTCACTGGGACATTCGTTAGCCTCACTTTACAGCTGTCAGAAATGATATCTGTTATTCAGCCTAGACCTAGGCTCTGAGAAAGAATTCTAAGGCAACTCATGGTAAAACATGGAAAATTATGTGAGAAAAAGTAAACCTATTTGAAAAGCTGACAAACCTAATGGTAAAAAAATAAAATAAAAATAAAAATAAAAATTTTTAATTACTAAATCTTGGAGAATTAAAATGTAATAATAGAAATAATAATTACAGATTAGAGCCAGACAAAGGACATGCACTCAACCTTACCTAAAAGAGTTCTGTGATGGTTTATTATAACAGTCCCAAAACCATACATTTAATTTGTTTCTAAGCCTGCACTCTACCCCTGTGAGTTACTGATGTACATAAATCTCACTGCGCTCATGATCCCCCTCAGGTGTTTTATGTATTTCAATGCTCAGGGGGAAGTTAGGAGCCTCACAGGTACTCCCAATGTACATTTCAGATAATTTAGGGGCCTTGAGGAAAGAAGAGGTGAAGCCCTTCCAGAACAGAAGCTGACTTTTCACCAGGGCTTAGCAGCCCCCCAAGACCTCTCCATCCTTGGAACTCCTATAAAATGTTTTATCTCCATTTGACAAAATCCATTTCTTAGTTGTTTTCTCTTTCTTATCATGTGTATCTCCTCCTCCCCACTAGAATTATAATTTTGGTACAGCTGAGAATGTGCTTCTTTATTTCTCTGGCTCAGTGTTTGAATAAGTGTTGCATGTGGGTTGGCTTTTAATAAGTAGTTGTTTAAACTCTTTAATAGATAGTTTTTCAAAGCATAAAAAATGGTGATGATGTCTGATTGACAATCCCTGTATATACAGTTCTTTATCTTCAAGAAGGCCATCTTGCCCCCGAAGACTTTATCTAAACTGTTAAATATAAAAGGACTTCCCTATCATCTGGTGAATTAGATGTCAACTCTGATATTCCTGTTGGCAGAAAGAATCTTGCCAACAGCTTAGAATTCCTGAGTCATTCCAAAGTATTTCTATACTCAGAGATGTTTAGATTTGTATTTAGATTCACCTTCAACACATAATATCATTACCATTATAGCCAAATTCAACAGGTATTTATAATATATTCATCATCTTTGAAAAGAAATTTCAATATGTCTGGGGTAGTGGGGTAGGGAGCACCTTTAAAAGTGAGTGGGCTTATATGATTTTCAGTACAATGTTTCCTGAACAGCAACTACCTGAAATATCTCCACAGGGATCATATGCGACCTTTAACAGACATTTCTCAAGAAAATGGCACCCCAGAAACACATACACGTGTGAGGACACACACACCGCTCACATACAAAACACTGTTTTTAATAGCCAAGGGCACTTTGGCACAATGTGGGGTGGTGGTTGTCAACATAAACAGATGGTCAAAGAAGTGGGCAAACACTTTGTGTGAACTAGTTCCATAAATGAAGTTGTTTTCTTTTTTTCTTTTTTTTTTTTAAATTCATTCTAAATGCCATACTTACTTAACCAGCTTTCAGACAAGATGATACATGTAGCCAGTTGGAAAGAGTTCCCTGCCAGGCTTCTGTGTTTTTATGACAAAATTAAAAGTCCACAGATGGAATAACTCAAAGCTAATTCTTATAGAGCTTGTTTAGTCGGGGGGTGGGGGGAGAAAAGAATACCATATTGCTACAAATTAAAGCCACATCTACAAAATGAGAGACTTTTAATTGGGGAGGAAAGACACAGCAACAGCTTTTTAAAGAAATAACATGTCTATTTTTTAAATGAGTAGGAATTATTTATCCATTAAAATAGCTAACTTCCCCCAAAGAGTTTGAGGATCACCTAGGAAATTCCCAATTTCAAACTCAGCTTCCAAACAGCTCAGCATCCTTTCAGCCAGTGCTTTGAAAAGTATCAGTCTGCCACTTCAGCTGCCTTCTAAAGACATAAACAATCTTCCCACCATGTCTTCACTAGCCATTAAGCTTCAAAACCCAAAAGAAAGACTCCTGCATGTGAATTATGGGAAGAAAGGTGCTGTCTAAGAGGAATGTAGAGGAGACCAGCTGTCTTGTTATTGTATGTTCTGTGAAAGATTTGTGACTTTGTTAGAATATTTAGCTGGTTTCTTTAGTGAGGAAATGAAACAGAACTGATGTTTTGTCAAACATGGTGGCCTATACATAAAGTATGAAATGTATACAATAGTACCCTTTGGAGAAAAATAAAATAAGAGATAACCCCAAGTCAAGGAAAAATCTCTTATATTAGCCATATCAAATGGAATAACTTATCCAATCTTCCAATTAAAAAACAAACAAAATCAGGCATGCAAAACTCAGTTACAAAAACTAAGCACTACAAATATTCTCTACAGCTTTTTCAATGCAATAAACATTCAGAAGTCCCAAAGTAAAAAAAACAAAAAAGGAAAAGAAAAAAAAATGTAGTTAATAAAATAATTGTTTTGGTCTATAAAATATAAAAGAAAATGTTTTTACTTTTACCAATTAATTGATTTGACTTGACATAATTAACTTGCTAGTTTCAGGTAAATCTAAGTGTCTTTGTTATATACAGGAAGTAAACTTTATGTACCAGCCTCTATTTCACCTCTAGAAATATGTGTACTTATTTCCATAAAAGACACTTTTCACTGCCGGAGTTGTGGGGAGGGGAGTTCTCAGTGTAAAACTATGTACATTTGCCAGGCAACAGCAGCTCTTCTTCCAGAATTCTACTCTGCTCCCTGGACTCACGGATTCTGAGTAAGCTTTAGCCAAGGCATAAATTAAGACCCTAAAGAAAACAATGGCTCTCTCTTCTCCTCTACCTAGCTTCCAGCAATTAAATCCCTGGGGTTCTAAGGTACTTCATTCCCACAGAGATCTGGGTGAGTAGAACAAACTGAATCAGAAGTTCTGTATCACTCACTGAAAGGTTCACTTGTGATTTCAATTTCTTTTTTTTTTTAATCTTATTTTATTTTATTTTGTCAATACACAATGTGATTGATCATTGTGGCCCATTACCGAAACCTCCGTCCCTCCTCCCTCTCCCCCCTCCCTCCCAACAATGTCCTTTCTGTTTGCTTGTCATATCAACTTCAAGGAATTGTAATTGTTATGTCTTCTTCTCACCCCCTACCCCCCCCCCTGGCTTTTTTGTGTATTTATTTATTTATTTCTAGCTCCCACAAATAAGTGAGAACATGTGATATTTCTCTTTCTGTGCCTGACTTGTTTCACTTAATATAATTAAGATGGACTCTCTAGGTTCATCCATGTCATTGCAAATGGCAGTATTTCATTCTTTTTTATAGCTGAGTAGTATTCCATTGTGTAGATATACCACATTTTCCATATCCACTCATCTGATGATTGGGCAGCCTCTATGGAAAATGGTATGGAGGTTCCTCAAACAATTGCAGATAGATCTACCATATGACCCAGCTATCCCACTGCTGGGAATATACCCAGAGGAATGGAAATCATCAAGTCGAAGGTATACCTGTTCCCCAATGTTCACTGCAGCACTCTTTACAATAGCTAGGAGTGATTTCAATTTCTTTGAGGAGGAAATTGCCCCATTACCTTATATTTTGTGTTTCACATGTGATTATCTTTTATTTTAGGAATTCTCTTCATTGACTTCATTTGTTTCTCTAGGCTACTTACTACAGGAATCCCAGGCAGCATTATTGTGGCTGTTCAGTATAGTTTTCAAACTTCTTTGCCATTAGAAAAGGGCTGTTTCTTCAACCTCTATTTAACTGCTTAAAGAAATCACTATAGGGTTAACTTAAAATTAGCATTTATCTTAATACAATATGGACTTTATCAAAACAAGTTGCAATATTTCACTCTCTATTTGAAAAGTGTTCTGCAGACATTAGTGTGCCAGGAAAGGCAGACTTTGGATATGTTTTGATAGTTAAAGAAGCATCAGGTCTTTCAATAAAAGGCAGAAGCCATTTCCATCACATGTGGCTCTTACTAGAAATGTAGATGACATTGAGAATGTGAACATTAGTATTTTGTATCCTTACAAGTAAATGTTGTTGTCAAAGTAGGGCAGATTTTAAAATGTGAAAGACAAAAGTCAGCATGTGATACACCTTAATTCTCATTTCAACTTATTTTTCTATGAAAACTATAAATCACAAGTATGACATTGCCAAGATGAGAAATTTTAAACAATCTTGGAATGCTGGAAGAACATTCTGTAATAAAGATAGAATTTAGAATACAATGGATTATATTTTACTTAGGAAGAATAAAACAAACTGCTCAGGAGCAAGGGTGGGGGGTGAAAAGATTTATACTTGCAAGGGCAGAAGAAGATGGCAGTCATAATAGAATAAAAGCCAATTATGAAAAATGGAGGTGGACAATATTATAATTATTCACTTCCTCAGATTACTAGAACATATTATAAGACAGCATCTGTATTAGTCGGGATTCTCCAGAGAGACAGAATCAATAGGATATGTTATAAATAAATGAGAGGGATTCATTAGGGGAATTAGTTCATGTGATTATGAAGAAAAGTCCCACGATAGGCTTTCTGCAAACTGGATGCCAGTGGTGTGGCTCAGTCCAAATCCGAAGGCTTCAAAACCAGGGAAGCCAATGGTGTCCTTGGTGTAAATCCTAGAATCCAAAAGCTGAAAAATCTCAAGCTCTGATGTCCACGGACAGGAGAGAATAGTGTATCCCAGCTCCAGTGGATAAAGAGAGATACACATTTTTTCTCTGAGCTAACTAGCCAGCCCCCTTCTAGGTTTTATGGGTGTTCTTTGGTGGTGTTAAAACTTTACTAGTTAAGGGCCGGCCCCATGGAGCGCTCGGGAGAGTGCGGCGCTGGGAGCACAGTGACGCTCCCACCGTGGGTTCAGATCCTATATAGGAATGGCCGGTGCGCTCACTGGCTGAGCGCGGTGCAGGTGACAACACACCAAGGGTTGCGATCCCCTTACCAGTCACGAAAAAGACAAAAAAAAGAAAAAAAATTTACTAGTTAACATTGAATTCTGTCTCTAATATGTGGGTATTTCGTGTTTTCTTTCAGTTTTCTGTTGGATTATTCACTATTCCCACCACTTCAACTCTGCACTGGAACTAATTTGTTGTCCTTTGCTGACTTCTAAAATGGGGGAACTTCCTGTGGGAACCAGCACTTGAGCCCTATGGTTGAGCTAAATTGTTGCTTTGCTGCTGATTCTCTGAGGAAGGCTTTTTGTGAAGCTCAGGTTTTAATAGTTGACTTTGGAAGTACTTCTGAGTCTTGTGAGGTCCGGTACACCTGGGTTATGTGGAAACTCTGGACTGGGCCTGAGTCTTTTCAGCAAGCTGCATCCCCTGCAGATCTACATTCCTGACCAGTCTCCACTGTGTGGTCCTGTGCTGACCGGGGGACAGATCAGCTGTCCATGCTGTGCCCCAGTGTTCCCCGGTGGGCCTGTCTCCCCCACCGCCCACACTCCAAACACTTCCCATGGGACGGGCCATGTGCCAGTCCCTTGTGATGACTCACCAGCCTCTGAATGGCTCCTTTTTTCAGTTGTTCTGGCTCCTCACTCCTATGTTTGTCCCCGGGAGCCCCATTAGTGGTCTTGCTAGCCTGGGGGCCAACAAGGCCTTCTTCTCCCCAGGTGCCTCCAAGCAAGTTCTTTGCCATCTTTTGCTCCCTACACTCACCAGCTCCAGCCTCAACACGGCGGGACTCGAAATAGCGGAAGTGATCCTTTCTTTCTCTCATCATGGCTTCTGCCTTCATGAACTCTGTAGGTCTCTCCTCTTGAGACCTTTAGCGGCCCCGGCTTGGCTGTTGTTGCTTTTTAATAGTTGTAAATTGGTTGATTTGTGGGAGAGAGTGATGCTGGGGACCATCTGTTCTGCCATCCTGACCGGAAGCCTCAGGTCAGGGACATTGTACATCACTGTTTCTTCAGTCTAGGAAACGGCATGACACATAGTTGAAGCTCAAAATGTACTTGTTGAATGGTTAGACAAATGAATCCAAATATTTAATTAAAATATTATAGTACAGAATCATAGTTTATATTTGACTCAGTTTTTTTTTTTTAAGGTAAAGTAGATAATAGGGAAATTATTTAGCTTCCATCTCCATAGTGTTGCTCATGGCCCCATTTATTCAGAAGCATTTTGTTATTCTTTCCCAGCATAAATGCATCCATTAAAATGATGAGTGAAGTGCTCATTAGTCACTGAATAGTAAAAGTGTGGAGGTTACCTCACTCAAAGCCTGACCTTTCCAAACAGTTTGCTTCTTAAAAAAAAAAAAGACACCACTTCCCTCCCTAATCTTCATTCTTTGATCCTCTGGTTAATTGGGGAACAATCTCTCTTTAACTTTGCCAGACGTTGCAGAGTATTTTCAGTAAATGTCACCCTAAATTGAAAGCTACATTAACATGGTAGATGTGTTTCATTTTCTGATCACATGTAACGAACTTAGTCATCACTCTTGTGCTTCCCTTATTAGTACTGATTCTCCAAGTTGATAATGGATAGGAGAAAAAGACTCATTTAAACATTCTCACCCTTTGGCCTGACCAGGAACTTAATTGTTACCATGAATGCAGATTTTTAATACCTTAAAAATAAACATTTATGCTACTATTCTGATTATGTTGTACCCTCGTTATCCCTATATTTAATATTTAAAAAATGGTAAGTTAGCATACTGGTGAAGTGAAGGAAAAATCAATAGGCCTGTGACTGTTAATTTCATTCATCCATAGGACAATCCCTGCCCCCAGCAGTTATTACTTGAGACTCTGGATAAGTCATTTAATTTCTCTGATTTTTGGTTTTGTCTCTAAAATTAGGATATTATCTAGCTGATGGAACTTCTTCAAGGATTAATTCAGAAAACATGAGAAATGACTTGTCTAAAGATATGTCTAAGTATTCACATTCAAATGCTTTATCTGGATGGAGTATGTGGTAAAATTGTGACAGTATGAGGAGAACCATATCTTAAAAAAATGAATCCTATAGGGGCTGGCCATTTAGCTCAGCTGGTTAGAGCATGGCGCTGATAACACCAAGGTCCAGGATTTGATCCCTGTACTATACAGTTGCAAAAAACAAAACCAAAAAAACAAACAAAAGAAAATGGATCCTATATCAGCCACAGATTGAAGTGGCCAAACAGCTTACACACCAACTTCAACCTCCGTTTTAATGTAAAATTAGTATCCTCATAAGTTAAGTGTTTTAACCTTTTTCTTCTTTCAAAAGATGGCAAAACAAGAGGACACAGAAGAGGAGCAGGTTACATAGCTGCAAATCAGCAGCACAAGGTCAGAGACTAATAAACTATGAGACTGTTAACCAAGAAACTTAACTATAATGTGCCCCTGGAGTAAAATTCCCCCTTAATGGAAACCACCTTATGGTCTCTCAGTCTCCTTCCTGCTCACTGTAGTCAATCATGACCACAGAGTGTGTAATTTCTTCCCTGAACTTTCTAAAAAGTGATGGGAAGTCTCTCAGAACCAGCTTTCACTTTCTACTCCAAACCTTGGAGGTGAGAGCACTGACTCTACCTGCAGCTCAAAGGCAGTGCCTGGGCTGAGACACCCATGTGGCCCACTCTGGGCAAATGTGCAGACAGAGGGAAAGTCACCAGATGTGAGCAATAGCAGGCACCTCCACAGACATCTCATCTTCCCTTTTACATATGAGAAAACTGAGGACCAGAGACGTGGAACAGGTTGTGTGACTTTTCCAAGGTCATGGATAGAATCAGGACTCAAAGGCACAACAAGCTATATAAATTTATGAACTCATAAAACATTATGCACTTTTAGAGAAAACACATGTGGCCCATATATATTTCCCTGTCATATTTTATAATTCCTTTTATTAGAATAACACATCTCATTTTTTAAAGGGTAGAATATTATATTTTTATTGCTTCACCTGAAGCAACAAACTCCATTCTTTCATTTGCAAGTTAATTTAAAGAACAGATACAAACTCAAAATCACCATGAAATACTCTCACCATCTTTTATGGGGAAATAATATACTCCTGGTGTTGAATTTGTGCTGGGTTTCTGCTTGCTACAGAATCAAAGAAACATTTGCTTACTTTCTCGTAGGAACCATTATCTCATCATCATATCCTCAGTATTCTCTCTCGTTCTCCCGCCTTATGCAAAAGGCTCTGAAGGATCTAGACCATTGTGCAGAGAATAGTAAACAGTAATTTTGATAAAATGGTTTTGTAATAATATTTTGAAAACCACTGTGTATATTTCTAGACTACCTTTGGAGAATAATGCCCCTTATTAGAGCTTTAGAAAGAATAGTTAGTAATATGACAAAATGGAAATATACTCCAAAGTATATATCCTTGGATCACTACCTTAAAAACTGCTTTACCATATCTTACTTTTAAAATTCAGAGTTCTGACATGGAAAAGAGTAGCTAAGTAACTTTTCCAGTGTCAAGCTGCAGAATTTTCCCTGTCTTCTATGTAATTATAGATGACTGCTACTTCTCTACCGAAAATGACTCAAAAGCGAAAACAAAAAACAAAGCATAACAGCAACAACAACAAAAACTCACAAAGAAACAAGAACATTCTGTCAAAGAATATCAAAATCCTGTGCTTTTAAAACCATGAAATAAATATTATGAGTTTCCAATTTTGATTGGTTGCACTGTACATATCCTTGTGAAAAACCTTTCAGTGGCTTCCCCTTGCATTTAGAGTACAACCCTGATGCCTGCAATGGTCGTGATGATCTGGACAGTACAAGTCCAAACCTTTCCCCCCTCTCTCTCCCAGCCCCTAATCTCCCTCTTGCTCTCTAGGCTCCAGTCCCATTGACCTTATCTCAATCTCAAGAATTCACCAACGCCTCTCCTGCTTTAACACATCCTTTTCTTTCTCCCTGGATTTTTTTTTCTTTCATTCTTTGCACAGCAGTCTCCTTATCCTTCACATCTTAGCACAAATGTCAAATCAGAGAGATTTTTCCTGACCTTCCTAGCTAAAGTAGACCCCCATCCTACAATCCTCACCAAAGTTATTCTTCCTCACAGCACCAAACTTTTGTTTTATAGCACTCATCACAAAGTGCTGAATACATAAAACACATAGTAACAGCCAATAAATATTTCTTAAATGAATAGAAGCTCTCTGTGACCTGTGATTATCCTTCCTAAAATATTTCTTGAGAATATTTGAAGTAGGATATCATTTGAACTATTTTCTAGGCCTTGTATCAAATTAGCAAAATGAACATTTGAAAATATCCAATAACTGACTTAGTAATCATCCTATCTATAAAGAAGTTAAATATCCTGAATTTGACATCTGTATCATGATATGTTTTCCCAAACCACACAATTAATAAATGTTATCTGCCAGTTCCCTAGTTCATATGTCAGATTCATATCACCTATTTTGCAAATGAAGAATGCCTGTGATTCAAAGACATCCCTTACCATTAAATAGGGACAAAACTAAGAATACAACAGGCTTTGACCAGAGTCAAATTTCTGGGCCATGGCAGCTAGTAAAGGAAGTTTAAAATTCATTGTGAATATCAAGTGGAAATATTTCTAAATATTATTGTTCAAAAGATATATTGCTTAATTTGTCTTTACTTTTGCTCAGTTTTATTTTTCATGTTCAACTCAGATGCTGATAACATCTCCCAACTATAGGAACAATCAGATCAGGCTAAATGAGAAATGTCTACAAAAGTTATTAATCCCCTCATACACATGATATTAATATTTACATCTCTGTAATGTTTTTATTTGGTTATTAGCACAGTTATTATAAAACCTGATCCCAAGTACAATAAGGCAAGTAATAAACTTCTCCTCTTACCTCAATTGAGAGGAATTATCTTTCCCAGGAAGCTAAACTGCCTATAAGAGATAATTTACTTCAAAGGAACAATTTATTGCCAAGAAAATACATCCTAAATTCTCTGCTTTCTACAGTATAATCTGACCTGTTCTTATTATTACTAAAAATATAAAAGTCTCATGGGATACAAAACAGAATTAGGTTTGGTGCAAGCCCACTTCAGAGAAATAATTATGCTAACTTCATTTTCATGCCATTAACATTAATAGTATGCCTCAAAGGAATAGACGACTGCCCATCTCTAAGAACATCAGAGCCCTGGACTTCTATTTTCCACTTATGTATGAAAGGACATTTTCTTCCCCAAAATGCACGTTTCCTTCTTTTGCTTGGTATTTCTTTCCATGTTTGTGTCATTCTTCTTTTGGGGTAAAGTTAAAAAGTTAGAGGGTCCTGCAGCTTGGCTAAGAAGAATGAAAACAAAGGAGGAAGCCCAGGAGGTAATAGGTGGGACATAGTCTTGTGGACTCAGTTCCATCACTGGTTCAGATACTCCTAAAAGAAAGATAAAAGTAACCAAAAACAGAAAATATGGTTCACCCTCAAAGCATTATGAGCTGAAAAGAAAGTTTCTTCTAATTATAGATACTCGCTGCCTTGCTAAAATATAAAAATTTATATATAGGCACATACACACATATATACATCATATACAGTGTTTATATTTTATAATTCAAAAACAAAACCAAAATTAAAACAAGTTCTATCTTTGAGGCAATGACCTAATTTCCTACTTGAAGATAGAAATTAAAATTACTATTTAAGTGACTATTTAATGGGGATTATAGATATCCATTAACACAAGGAGCTTCCTACCTTGAGAAATAGCAAAGAACAGAAGACAACCAGGGACAACCTAGGGTAGACGCAGCAGAGGACTTCTTGATTGTACATGCAATAACAGTCTATAACTAAAATAGAAAATGTAATCTCTTGTCCTTGGACAGCTATGGAAAATAAAAGCACTGCCTGACCAAATGACTTTCTGAGCTTTTGTAAATTTCCCAAGCGATATCTAATCCTGGGTGTTGTTTATACAACATTAAGGGGTTTATGTGCACCATGATGGTTAATTTTATGTGTCATCTTGGCTGGGCCATAGTGCCCAGATATTTGATCAAACAGTATTCTGGATATTTCTGTAAAGGCATGTTTTGGATGAGATTAACATTTAAATTGGTGGACCTTGAGTAAAGCAGGTTACCTTCCCTAGTGTGGGTGAGACTTGTCCAATCAGTTGAAGGCCTGAACAGAACAAAGAGTGAGCTCCTCATAGAAAGGAGCTTTGCCAGCAGACTGCCTTGAGACTCAAACTGCAAGTCTTCCTGAGTCTCTAGCCTGTCAATCTTCCCCACCAGATTTTGGACTCGCCAAACCCCCAAATGCATGAGGCAGTCCCCTAGAGTAAATCTCTCTATATACATACACACATCCTATTGGTTCTGTTTCTCTGTAGTACCCTAACTAATACATGCACACACAAAAGAATTGATCCATTAACATCTATGGCTTCTATAACCGATTTTTACACATTATCTTCATATTCCTAACCATGTAATATCACTTCAGCTTCACAAAGGATTGAAGTCAAAACCAGCAGGCTCTGAAGAGCTACATGTTCTTATTTATTTATGAAACCAGTTGGGAACACGACTTTGTCATCTGATTCCTTTTCATTTTATTTGTGTCAAGATCAGTTCCTACAGACCTAGTCTATCCAAAAGACAGACAGTTCCTGAACACTGCAAGGAAAGACTAACGAAACAGGGACAAAGTAGCTCTGTAGTGAGAACATTTGCCTCCTAGTTATTTGATTAAATATCGCAGCAAGAGCAACTGGAATTAAGGGGAAGTACAGCCCCAGCACCCAGTTCAGAGCCTTAGGTGTAGTTTCTATTATCAGGCAAAATGCCTTTGGCCAAATTCATGTGAACTCACATTACATTAGATATATAAAAAGGGGCAAGAGAAAAATTATGAGAGAGATATAATAGTGGAGCCGATTCCTTTACAGTGGTTACCTCTGAAAAAGCTGTATACACAGTCTATTGAGCATTGTGGCCAGAATTCCCGGCTTCAAGGTCTCCATGTCACAGATGGTTTATCAGGAGAAAAATGATAATGGCTGAAAACTGCACTGGTTTTTATTGTTAATGCAGGCAAGGAAAGGAATAGACTGATACACCAAGAATAATAAAAACATCATTCTCATTACACAGCACAAATTACAGATGAAGCAAACTGCTAACTTCAGGTACAACGCTTGTTGAAATAAGAAGTTTTATGATTTTAAGGACAAAGGAAGAAGACATACCTCTTATACCCAGAACACTTCACATCTGTGATTTCTAAGATGACTTGATTAATTTCGAGTGTCATCATCCAGGGAGGAAGAAAGGGCGTGATAATTTGAAAATTTCTCTTAATGCCTCGTGATGCACACACTCAACCATCTTCAGTTTTTACTTACTGCTAGTAGAAATATATCAGCTCAGAACATTATGCAATTGGGCACATAAATTATTCGATGCCAAAAAGTACTTGCAATGAAATAAAAATGCCCATTTGTTTTTGTAGAGGTATTTAGGGCTCACTTTTCTCCAAAACTGATTATAATCATGAATTTTAGAGGCAGAGTTTGTGCCCAGAAATAAGCAGCAAATGTTCCAGCAGGCTCTACAGGGGCAGCATTTGACTTCTCAGACACTCAGAGGATTGTTTGCCAGGAATTATGTGCTTCAGGAAGAAATTATTTTCCTGTTCTTTCAAGAAGAATCTATTTACCTTAATTGGGCAGAAACAGTTCTATTGGTCTAAATATTCCTTACAAGTTCAGAAAAAAAAAAAAAAAGACCGTAAGATAGTTTCTTTTGCACATCATTTGCATTGGGATAAAGTCTATTTCAGCTCTTTTGTCTGTTTGAGTTCCTGGATACCTTCTGCCTTTCTTTAAATTATCATACACATTGCCTGGTGACTAATGTGATTTTTCCCTTATTTAGAATTCACAGATGTTTTATACCATCTTTGTTAATGCACATTTTGATTTATGTCATACTTGATGGTTCAAAGCTAAGGAGGCAAATGTTAAGTGAGCTGACACATCCAGTTGTAACTCAGTCATGGTAATTTTGCTCCTAAAACAGTTGGAGTTTTAAAACAAACATTTCCATAGCGACTTTGGTTTCTATGTAGCAATGGCCAGGGAATTGCAAGGTCAAGGAACCACAGCAGAGAACAACCTTCATAATCTCTACCTGAGACTTTAAATTATATTGTTTAAATATAATGATCCATGACATAGAATTCTTTACATGGATTTTCAAAAATGTGGACACCCAGGGAGTGTAGGAATAGTAAGAAGAAACTGTTTACCTTCTCTCTTTCATTTCACCCTTGTAAGAAACGCCTTAGCATCAGGAATGTGCTGCATTTAAGGAACCAGTGCACAGATATCAATATATAGTTTCAGAATGGCTAATTCTCAGAGAAATTGCCCCAATTCTTCATCTTCTTTGAAAAGATTTCCGCTTTTTTTTAAAACCTAATAATTTCATCTCGAAATCATATTACTTCTAACCTAGAGTGATTGTCAGAGGTTTCTTCAATTTCTAAAGAATTTGTTCTTCACACAAGCTTTTGGCACCTGACCAAATGTATACTTTGTATACTTTTGGCACCTGACCAAATGCTGAGATGGGATCAGAGATGGCAGGAGGCGAGCAGGACGAGAGCTCAGGACTGAACATAAGGTCAGAGAATGGGAAGTTTCCCTCTTCCAGAATAGCTTACACCTCCTTGACCCTCCTGTCTTCTCTAAATGCTGTGGCCCTGAGAGACCAGCCTCACTGTGGTTCAAAGGCATTATTGTCACCACCTAAACTTCAGTGGCTCTTTCTAGCTGCAGGGCCAGGCTAGGCATCAAGGCCCTGCAAAATCTCACTTAACCTTATAAATAATACATCTCATATTATTCCAAGTAAAAGAAATAAAGCTAAGCTTGCTTTCTCTTTGTCCCTGGGACATTCCTTACTAATGCCCACCTCCTTGCCTCTGTCTACACTCCCTGCCCTCCCCATGCTTGTCCTCCCCCACTTGAACACCTTCCCCTCCTTCTTACTGACTATCTTTAGTTCTCATTTTCTGTGATGTTTTTCCAAATGATTACAGCCTACAGTGATTGCTCTCTTTCCAAACTCTTAGAGACTTCTATTTATCTGGGCTCTTAATCATACATGTGATAATTTATTAGATAAATACTTATTGAACATCTGCTATGTACCAGGCACTGTTCTATGTCTGAGAGATGAAATGGTGACCAAGACAGACAAGCGTCTGATGGAGCGTAACAATCTACCCAGTGTCAGTACACTTCGCATGTTTATTCATCTCCGGATGAGATTGTGGAATGTGACACTGGCCGAGGAGGATCCCATGACCCTCTTGTGAGCTCCTGTAGAGTCTACTTCAATGCGTAGTTGATGGAACGGCTGGAAACTGGCACTGCAACAGACATGTTGCCTGTACCCCTCACACTGCTTGTCCCATTTTCCCCACAACACTTTCATTTTTCCTTTTTATCTAACCCTCGGGCTTACATAATTACACCAACTGAACATGCAATACATCGTTCTGTCTCTTATTGGAAAAAACAGCTATCTTCAACATGTCTTTATCTTTTCACCCACAAAAGTATATCCACCTTGGCTTGCTAAAGTTTCCATATTGGTGTTGTTTTCACTATCTAATGTAAACTAAGAGAGCAGAAAGTGTGGTCTTATGGAAAGAAACATAATGGGAAGTCAGGAGAAAGGTGTTCTAGTAGAAGTCCTGCCAAACAAGATATTTAAGCCCTCTGTGCCTCCACGTTCTTAACTGTAAAATAAGGATTGAACAAGATTGCCTTTGATGCCCCTTCTAAATCTACTAGTATTCTATGACTTCTACTGTATCTCTCTATGATTATTATAAAGCTGCCCAACTCATCATGATTTATGGTTTTCACTCTCAGGAATTAAGAGTGAGGTAGAGTGTTTTGTTTTGTTGCATATATTTTATTTTTTCATCATTTTTAATTGAAACATACTGATTATACATATTTGTGGGGTGCAGAGTTATATTTCAATACATGTATATAATGTGTGATGGCCAAATCAGGGTAATTAGCATATTCATCATTACTGTACTTGTCTGTTTCTGTTGCTCATAACAGAATATCTGAAACTAGATAATTTATAAAGAATTAAAATTTATTTCTTACAGTTTGGAGGCTGGGAAGTCCAAAGTCTAGGGAACACATCCGGTGAGAGCCTCCTTCTGGGTGATGACTCTCTGTAGCGAGGCAGGGTGTCACACAGGCAAGAATAGGCTGAACAAGAGAGCTAACCTGCTCAATTGCAAAACTTAATCATTTCTATGAGGTGAGGACATTCGATCTCCTCTTTTCTAGCCATTTGATAACATGCAATAAATCGTTGTTAATTATAGATGCTTAGCTCGACTGTACACCAACAGAACTTATTTTTCCTACCTAGCTGTTTTATCTAGCCATTAACCAACCTCTCACTATCCCATCTCCCCCTTCCTCTTTCCCACCTCTAGTAATCACAGTTCTACTCTCTCCTTCTGCAATCTCAACTTATTTTTGTTTATTTGTTTATTTACTTCTTTTCAGCTTCCATTTATGAGTGAGAACATGCACTATTTCTTTTTCTGTGCCTGGCTTATTTCACTTAACATAATTTTCTCCAAACTCATCAATGCTGCTACAAATGGCAGAATTTCATTCTTTTTTTATGGCTGAGTAGTATTCCATTATGTATATATATATATATCTCATTTGTTTTATCCAACCATCTGTCCATGAAAATTTAGGTTGGTTCCTTATCTTGGCTATTGTGAATAGAGCTGTGAAAAACATGGGGTGTAGGTATCCCATAGACTTGATGATTTCCATTCCTTTGGGTGTATACCCAGCAGCGGGATTGCTGGATCACATGGCAGTTCTATCTGTAGTTGTTTAAGAAACCTCCACACTGTTTTCCACAATGGCTGTACTAATTTACAGCCCCTCCAACAGTGTAGAAGAGTTCCCCTTTCACTGTACCCTCACCAGCACTTGTTATTTTCTGTCTTTTTGTATATATTTTTAAATATTCTCCCTAAATAATTGAATAAATTTCCCAATAAAAACTTAATAAATATCAACTGTTAATAAAGTTGATCTTTGGATTCATTGATAGTTAAGGGTTTATTTTGTCTTAACAAGTTACATTAATTGATGTCCCACCTTGGCATCTGAGGTGGGGGAAGTTATCATAATAAGACTCTTCCTACAAGGAGTGCAACCAACTTGCAAGGGTTCGACTTAACAATTTTTCAACTTTACCGTGGTGCAAAAGTGATGTGCATTCAGTAGAAACTGTACTTCAAGTATCCATACAACTATTCTGTTTTTCACTTTCAGAATAGTGTTCAATATATTACATGAGATATTCAATACTTTGTTATAAAATAGGCTTCATGCTAGATGATTTTGCCCTACAGTAGACTAATGCAAGTGTTCTGAGCACATTTAAGGTAGGCTAAGCTGAGCTATGATGTTCAGTAAGTTATGTGTGTTAATGCATTTTCAATTTGCAATGAGTTTATCAGGACATAACCTGTTAACTCCATTGTAAGTCAAGTAGCATCTGTATTGGACTTTCAACCCTGCACTTTTAAAAGCTCTTTAAAAGAATGCCCCAGAAAAGTACCTAAAGATGTTTAACAAATTAATAAAGATGTTTAGAAGTCACCTTTGCCTTCTAAATCAGTACGGAGCAAGCTATTATGCATCAAGGCCAAGTAGGGAAAATCTGGGAGTCACTTTTTCTTTACATAGTACATTTTTTATTAGTTATGAATATTCATCAGATTCAAAGCTGATTGTCATCACTCGTGCCCAAGATGTGATGGCCAGATCCATACTGGCAGCATGCCCATTACTACAAATTGCAATTATACCCTGTCCCCCACCCAATTATCCCCAACCTCATTCTGCATCCCCCTTTCCCCACTCCACTTTGTATCCCTAAGTACGTTCTCTCCCTCTGCAAGTCCAACACGCCACTGTGGACTTTCTTTCCTTCCTTCTTTCTCTCTTAGCTCCCGCTTATGAGGGAGTACATGCGATATTTATCCCTCCGCACTTTGCTTATTTCACTCAACATAAGTCTCTCCAAGCTCATCCATGTTGTTGCAAATGGGAGAATTTCATTCTTTTTCATGGCAGAGTAGTATTCCATGGTGTATATATACACCACAGTTTCCTTATCTAATCATCCATTGATGGACATTTAAGTTGGTTCCATATCTTGGATATTGTAAACAGAGCTGCGATGAACATGTGAATGCAGGTATCCCTTCAACATGATGATTTACATTCCTCTGGATATACATCCAGAAGTGGGATTGCTGGATTGTAAGGAAGATCAGTCTGTAATTGTTTGAGAAATCTGCATATGGTTTTCCATAGTGGTTGCACTAATTTACAGTCCCACCAACAGTACAGGAGCATTCCCTTCTCTCCACACCCTGGCCAGCATTTGTTATTCTCCATCATTTTGATTACAGCCATTCTAACTGGGGTGAGGTGATATCTCAATGTAGTTTTAATTTTCATTTCCCTGATGACTAGTGATGGTGAGCATTTTTTCATGTATCTGCTGGCCATTTGTATGTCTTCCTTTGAAAAATGTCTATCCAGCTCCTTTGCCCATTTTTTAATTGGGTTATTTGTGTTTTTACTGTGTAATTGCTTGAGTTTCTTGTATATTATGGATATTAATCCCTCATCAGATGCATAGTTAGCAAACATTTTCTTCCACTCTGTAGGTTGTCATTTCACTCTGTTGATTATTTCCTTTGCTATGCAGAAGCTTTTTAGTTTGATATAATTGCATTTATTTTTTCTTTTGTTGCCTGTGCTTTCAGCCTCATGTTCATAAAGTCTGTGCCCAGACCTAGTTCCTGAAGTGTTTCACCTATATTTTCCCTTAGTAATTTTACTTTTTCAGGTCTTATACTTAAGTCTTTAATCAATTTTGAGTTTATTTTAGTGTATGGTGAGAGATGCATGTCTAGTTTCATTCTTCTGCATATGGATATCCAGTTTTCCTAGCACCACTTATTGAAGGGGCAGTCTTTTCCCCATGTAAGTTTTTATTGTCTTCATCAAATATGAGATGGCTGTAAGCCTCAGGGGTGATTTCTGGGTTCTCTATTCTGCTCCATTGGTCTGAGTATCTATTTTTATGCCAGTACCATGCTGTTTTGGTTACTATTGCTTTGTAGTATAATTTGAAGTCATGTAGTGTTATGCCTCTGGCTTTATTTTTTTGCTCAGGATTGCTTTTATGACAACAAATATGAAAATCTGGAAGATATGGTTAAGTTTCTGGACACATATAAACTACCCAGACTGAATCAAGAAGAGACAGAAAACCTGAACAGACCAATAACAAACAAGGAGATTGAAACAGTAATTAGCAATCTTCCAACAAAGAAAAGTCTGGGTCTGGATGGCTTTACAGCTGAATTCTATCAAACTTTTAAAGAGGAGTTAATTCCAATTCTCCTCAAACTATTCCAAACAATTGAAAAAGAAGCTACACTCCCAAACTCATTCTATGAGGCAAACATCACCCTGATACCAAAACCAGACAAAGATACATCAAAAATAGAAAACTATAGGCTAATGTCCTTGATGAATATAGATGCAAAATCCTCAACAAAATATTAGCAATCAGAATATAGCAACAAATTTTAAAAATTATACGCTATGATTGAGTGGGATTCATCCCAGGGATGCAAGAGTGGTTCAACATATGAAAGTCAATAAATGTGATACAGCACATCAACAAACTTAAGGACAAAAACCATAGGATTATCTCAATAGACACTGAAAAAGCATTTGACAAAATTCAACATCCCATCATGATAAAGACTCTCAACAAATTAGGTATAGAAGGAAAATACCTCAACACAATAAAAACCACCTATGACAAGCCCACTGCCAATATCATTCTGAATGGGGAAAAACTGAAGGCTTTTCCCTTAAGAACAGGAACAAGACAACGATGCCCACTCTCACCACTTCTACTTAACATAGTACTGGAGGTACTAGCCAGAGCAATCAGGCAAGATAAAGAAATAAAGGGCATCCAGATTGGAAAAGATGAAGTCAAACTGTTCCTATTTGCAGATGATGTGATCCTATATATAGAAAAACCTAAAGACTCTATCAAAAAACTCCTAGAGCTGGTTAATAATTTCAGTAATTTTGCAGGATACAAAATAAATACCCCCAAATCAGTTGCATTTATATTCTCCAATAATGAGCTGACAGAAAGAGAAATCAAGAAAGTAAGCCCATTTACAACAGTCACACAAAAAATAAAATACCTAGGAACCAATTAAACCAAGCAGGTAAAAGATCTCTACAATGAAAACTACAAACCACTACTGAAAGAAATTAAAGAAGACACAAAAAGATGAAATGACATTCCATGCTCTCGGATTGGAATAATTAACATTGTGAAAATGTCTATACTACCCAAAGCGATCTACAGATTCAATGCAGTCCTCATTAAAATACCAATGGCATTCTTCACAGAAATGGAAAAATAGTTTTAACATTCATATGGAACAAAAAAAGACCCCAAATAGCCAAAGGGAGTCACGTTTGATTCCTCTCCCTCTCTAACCCATACCCATGCACTGCCATAACTATGTCCATTCAGTTTCTAATGGTTTTGCGCCACCACCTGGCCATTGTTGTTTTGGAATCCTATCATCCCCATTACCATCAGTGGGCCCCATTTCCAGGGGCATCTCCTACTTTCAGTCCTGCGCTACAGAGAGGGCAGCCACCACTGAAATTCTATGTGATGCTGATGTCCCTCTCACCAGTGTATCTTCAGTCCCTCCCATAGTCCTCTGGTGGGGTGTCCAGACTTATGTAAGATATCTATTCTATGCTTACTCACTTCTGTGACTGTTTTTATTTCAAGAGAGGGTTGAGACCCCTTCTGGAAAAGCAGTCCTTTATTTACAAAGGAGAGTCTGGGTGGTCCATCACAGGGGCTCCTTCACCACTTGACTAAAGGTATGAGGCTAATAAGTGGTAATCTGAGTCTGAGGCCCAGGGAGGCAGTCTGATTCAGAGTTCAAATTCTTTGCCACTATTTAGGATATCTGAGAAGTGGCCCCCTAGAGGCTATTTCTAGTCTTTCATCCTGAAGTTAAATAATGGGTCTTTGGGGAGGCTAGAAGAGCCAGGGATCACTCTTCACAGTATATATAACTGCTTCTAAATCTAGGAAAGGGAAAAAGATATGGATAGCTTGAAAAAGCTGACCCAGGCTATTCTGACAACCTTTGCCCCCACAGTTGAGACTCCCTTGTCTAGAAGAAGGACAGGCTGTCAAGAAAACATTCCTGCAATATGCTCAGAGTGTTGTTGATTCTCATCAAGTGTTTAATAAAGTTCATCTTGTGGACAACCAGAGACTTAGAAAAAAAAATCCAAAAAATAAATAGCTGCTTGGTGTCTGTGGGGAAGTGTTTAAAGCAGGTAATTAACCTGCCAAATGTATTTTGAGATTAAAATGTGTGTGGGGGGGGGGCTAAAAAAAGGTTTATATGTAGCTTCCCAACACAATTAGTGGTCTTCTTAATTTTTTCAGAAGTTAATTTCAAGAGTAATTCAAGGAAGTTGTTCCAATGTCAGCACATGGATCTTGAGAAGGACATTTTTATTATTGAGAGCATTTCTCACTAATTTATTTCATTTTATATTCTATAGAATACTCATGAAGTCTTTGAAAACACTATTTTCCAATGTGTAATGATATTTTTCCAAGGTGTAAATGATAAAACCACATTTTATGATTCAGAATGAAAGAATTTAAACTTACGGTAAAATAGCTAAGTTTTTCTGCCACTTTTATTACCTTTCTACCTCTCATAGTTTTTATATTCTTCTCAGTGCCAGTTTCTGAAGCTGATCAACCCATAAAGGAAAAACAATAGAAACAGATAAAGAAACTAATAATTAATGCATACTTCTAGACTTTGTGCTAGACACTTTTCCATACAGAACTTCCAAACAGCAGATCAACCAAATGTTATTTGTACTGCTTTTTGTAATTCATTTATAGTAGATTTGTAGAGTGTTTTTTAGTAGGTTTTTTCCTTTTAATCATCATTTGCTAAGTATTCCTAAATACACATCCCAGAACCAAGAGAGAGGCAATCTAAGATTAAACATTGATCATGGATAAACCACAAAGTAAATAATCCATAGTAACATTTTTACTGAAATTATAAGATCAATATTGCCTTATCCAATACTGGTGCTATATTCACATTAAACTAATCCCCGATTTCCTCCCAAATCCATATTAGATGCTTCAGCACCTGTACCTACCCCTTCACAATTTTTACTATATAATAACTATATAACTACTGCCTTACTTGCCTGTATTTCATCTACAGTCTAGATTCTAGGTTGTAAACATCTCAAGAGGGCAGGGAGTGTTCCAGTGCCAAGCACGAGGCTGGCCACATAATAAGAACATAACAGATGTGTGTTGACTAAATGTATGAACTGACTGTAAAAGAATGTTTCATAGCTTTGGTTTCAGTAATTGCTATACTATTAGTAAATGAGATGCTTTTTTTGTATTTACCCAAAACACCAGTGTTTTGGTTTTTTTCCTCGATTATCCAGAATTACTTTTTTTAAAAACCCAGAATTAAATTTAAAAAAGAAAAACCTACTAGAAGTGTCATAGATCACAGATGTAAAAATATTGAGAGGGAAAAAACGGAGGAAAAGAAGAGCAATCGTGGTAACCAAAAAACAAAAGTTCTATGCCTTACTCCCTTGAAAAGATAAGTAAATACATCTCCTCAAGTTTTCATGATGTTTTTCCAGGCTTTCATATCCAAAACTTCCCACCAATCACAAAAAGACTCCTTTAACACAGTCCCTGGCACTAAGCCAAAATGCAAAGTTCTTTCTGGTCTCAGGGTCTTTGGATGCTTTCTAGTCTGTGCCAGTCAACACTCTTTCCCCAGTGTTTGCATTATTGGCTCCTTTTCATCCTTCAGGTCTCAGTGTAAACGTGCCTAGTCAAAGAGGGACTTCCTGAATGTTCTCTTTGTATCCCAATGTAATCGCCACATTGCTTCTCAAGCATGATGTCTTCAAGGTAACTGGTCTGCAGAGATACCAATGTATGTGTCCCAAGTGATAGAGAACCAGGTAGAAGCTAGACTGGAAACATAAATGGTGAGATCCAGCAGAAAATGAAAATGCAAGACCCTTTGTTCAAAAATTAAAGTAATTTCAAGATGACAACAGCAAAGCATCAACCCAAGCATGGGGCCCTTCTGAGTGTAGGGCCCAAGTGACTGCACAGATCCCGTGCCCACAGAGCTGGCCCTGGGTGGGATCCCACATGATCTAGTGGGATTGACTTAGTGTCATTTCTGCTGCTTTCTGTTCATCAAGGCAGTCATAAAGGCCCATTCAAATTCAAGAGGAGGGAAATAACTTCACCTCTTGTTGGGCATGACCATGATCCCGAAGAGCATGCAGGGTCAGAACTATAGCTATGGACATTTCTGAAAATGCAGTCTACCACATGTTCATCGTAAGTGACTGGTTCATCTTTAAAGAACACAACCAGGTCAAACTAGGAAAATTCATACTGAAAGCTATAATAGCTAACATGTACATACACCAGGAAATTTTCCTTATGTAAAGTACTGACAGAGCACTTCAGAGACATCCTCATATTAATCCTCATGACTTCCTATGAGTAGGTGCAGACACTGTCATCCCTGTCACGGAACTGATATCACAGAGAGCTGGAAAGTGATCACACAGCTGATACATAGCAGATCAGGGATTTGATCCAGGTCTGATGTTAAGAGCTCTTATCACTGTTAAGTGTTGTTGAAGTGAATTTCCCAAGAGATAAATCCTGACAGGACTGTGCTTTTCCCCTTTTTCCTCCTGCCAGTTGACTCTATTAGGGTTTAGATTTAGTGGGTACTTGTAGTGGGGTCTTCATAGCTCACAGTTTCCCTTTCTCTGTTAAATCTCCATACCTCCATCCTCATGGAATATGTTTCCAGCACACACATTCTCAAGATTGATTCCAATGCCCTAGCTATAGGGGAAAAAACTGAGTCACTCCTGGGAGGCAGGAGAGAGAGACAAAGACAGGTAAAGATGGGTTGATTTGGTCTCTCTTCAATGTCTGGACCTGAAAACTACAAACATGGGCACTGCCATCAGCTCTGTTCTCCACCCTGTGTTCTAGGAGAATAGAAAGTAGGTTTGTAGAAAAAAGAAAACAAAAAAAAAACTAAGTGGGTAGAGAGCAGGAAGACAGGCAAGAGAAAGAGAGAGAATATTAACATTCACATCAATTTCCCACCTATTCCTGAGGCCCATCTATATCCCTGATCATGAAATTCCCACATGTCACTAGAATATACTTGCATGGTTTGCTTTTGTTGGCTTGAGTAATTCTCCATTACTTGCTAGCAAAATAATCCTAACGTATACAGGCAAAAAAAAAGAAACCCCAGCTTTGCTCAACTAATGTAGAGCAAATTCTAGAAATAGAATAAAATAAAAAGGCAAAAACTAAGATCATAGTTTTTCAAGGGCTCTGTAAACAATTGAGTCAAAACCAAGTTACTAGTTACTTTTAGGCAATTACTAAAAGTTGAAAGATTCTCTGTATTAACAGTTGGATGAAATAGACACCTCATGATCCCCACTTAAAAAAAAAAAAAGCATACCAAGCCAATCTCAGCTGATTTTGTCTGCCTTCAGGATTTTAAAGCAAAAAGCTTTACCTCTGCAAAAGATATTTTCCTCCAGCATCTCCAATCCATTTAGAGGTGAGTTGAGAAAGTGAATTCTATATATTTTAAATTTCCCCCCGTTTTCAAAAAGAAGAGCATGCTTCTCCACCCTCCCCTGGCACACCCACTTCAATTACTGATTCATTATCCAGTTCTACATATATTTCATGGTAGCTTTGGCATCAGTGGAGAAGCATTCCAACATGTGTCAACACTGCTTCCTTCAGGTTCTGTGCAAAGGGAGAGTAACAGGAAAAGTTGTACACCTGTCTGGAGAGCCTTGCTCTCCTTCTCTCATGCTTCTCCACCCACCTGGGCCTCTATCTTCTTCATCTGGGGAACCATTTTCCAAGCCTGCAGAGTAGGGTGGAAGGGATGGGAACAGGGGCTCAGGTTCTGGTGAACAGCTGGGGCCCATCACTTCTCATTGCGGGTCTTGGGGAGATGTGGTTGACAGAGTGATGCACAGAGCCTGTCCCAGTTAATGACTTCACCATTCTCCGTCATTATCCCCATCATTAGGAAATTAGGAGGACAGAAGGTATTTACTGTAAACCTGCCACCTCCCAAGGAGAGATAAATAGAAACTGATAAATGGGCTCTTCTGCTGCTGTTCGTCTATTAACCTTCTGCTTCCCAGCTCCGGCATATGCATGCCGTCCTGCCATTAATATCCGGTAATTGGCATGGCAGCGGGCAACACAATCATACCTTTACTGTGAGTGTTCCCTCCGTGTGGTGTGCCTGTGCAGGCACACAATTACGTTCATAATGAAGCTTTGCTAAACAGTCCGGTTGAAAGACATTAGGCAGTTGTTCCCCAGCTATAACACCAGCTTCCCACAGTCATTCCACACTTAACTCTTCACTAACCTGGGCATTGGCTGCCATTGCCGGTCTTTCTGCTGTCTTTGCACACATTTCAATCTCTTCCTTAAAGGTACACTCATTTAAAAAACAACAACAACAACAACAAAAAACAAACAACCTTGTCTTTCGTAACTCTGTGCTCCTTGGGAGCAAAGGAATAGCCAGCCTGTGAATGATTTGGAACCACCTCATCTGGTTGACTGCCTAGCATAAAGGCAGAATGAAATCTCATCCACGTTGCAGCCACTGGTGACCACCTCGGGCCATTTCTCACCAATTGAGAGCCAAGCTGTTTAGCAGTGTTTCCCAAGGAGATTTTGTGTTCTTTAGCACATTTCTAGGTGAGTAAGAAGGAAAAAGAATGTGTCTCATCAAATTTATTCTCTGTGTTATAATAGAACAAACAGGAGAGTAATAACCTTCATGCCCTTTGTTAGAAAGACACTATCTTCAATGTTCATCTGCTCAAAACACCTGGGGATCTTGAAGGAGCATGAATCTCAGGAGATCCTGAAAAAGTTCACTGGAAACCAATGCCCACAAAGAGACCAACCTCATTCTGTTATCCATCTGCTCACACTGTGGCTGCAAAATGAACATTTGGTCCCTGCTTCCCTGACCTATTTCTCCCCCAGCTAAATTCTAGTGTTTACTATGAAGACTTCACAATCATGACTGCAGTGGGTAGACTGTTTCACGGGATGAAACATGGAATGAGAAGACGAGTAATTTCCTAAAAACAAAGGATGGGTTCTATAAAACGAATCAAGCTGATTCTAAATATGGCCCTACAAGAAAAAAAAGAAAAAGACAGTTGCAAGGGGGGAGGTGAGTTTGGGGAGAGGTAATATCAGCAAAGAGATAAAAAGCAATAAAAAGACTGAGAAGAAAATGACATGACAACCTTATTACTGGTGTTCAGGAACCATAGCCTCTCTGTCAGAAAAATACAGGATCACCCATTTGAGAACTTCATAAAACTAAATGATCAATAGATTATAGCTCTGGCCCTCCTTCCACACGGCATAAAACAAATAATAATATCTCCAATAAATATAACAAATAGGGCAATCTTTTGCATCTCCTTCAGACCCCTGACAGAACATGCCACAAGATCTTTTCATATCCTCTACTCGAGGATACTAAGCAGCTTGCCAGACTCCCAATCAAGCACAGCCTCTCCAGCTGTCTTCCGAGCATCCACCTTTAAATACAGAGTCTGGATACAGCTGGGAGGCTTTGCACTCCTGGAGGCTTTCATTCAGCAGGAATATCTGGGGGCAAAGCCACTGTCAGTCAGCATTCTATTAACTAAAACTCTCCAGGCACTGACGCCAGCACACACCTCTTGTGCAATGATAAATAATGTCTGCAATGATGACCCAATGACAGACTAAGATGCTGATGTAAATTCTGCCTGTTCTTCACCATTCCTTACTTCTGTATGCCTTTGTATTTTTACAAAATCCTTTCACCCAATCTTTTCTGGTTCACAACAAAGCCTGGCACAGTTGTCGAAAGATAATATTGGGATCCCTATTGTACAACTGTGGAAACTAAGACTCAGAAAGTGTAAGTGACTTTCCCAATTCACATAGCTAGGCCCCAAGTCTTCTTTCCTTTCCAGGACTGCCATGTTGTCGACTCGTTGACATTGTGTTCTATGTGAACAGCGCTCCTGGAGCTGGGCAACACAACTGCCCTGAAAAGCAGCACAGTACTCATATAGTGAAAATAGGAAGGGCTTTGGAATCAGGGACCTAGCTTTACCACTTACTAGCTGCCTTACCCTAGATAATTTTTAGATTTCTATGGATTTTAGTTTCCCCATCTGTGAAACAAGGGGAACACATCTACTTCCTAGATGTGTTATAGCTATGTTATTATATATATATAGTTAATATATGACAATTGATGAAAAAAACTTCCTAAAGCATTTTATTCTCTTTCTCCTCCTCTTTCTGGTTAAGGACACTTTATCATGTTGCCTCTGTAGTCCAGGAAAAGTTTAATGTAAATATATTTTACAATATTCTAGCTCTTCAGAAATCAGTAAAGTATATAACATAATGGTGACTCTCCTTTTGATAACTAGAAAATACTCCTATTTCCAAAAGCTTCTGAAAATACATGGAATAAGATTAAACAGAGTATTTTATTCCCATGCCATGCCAGATTAATGTTGTTATGATCCCACGTTGCCCCAATCAAGAAACAGCCTCTTTTTCATTTGTCCAATGTAGAATATACAAAAAGGTATTATAGGCTTGACTAAAGGATTAGTTATAATCACAGTAAATTTGTGCACAACATAAAATAAAAGTACAATATAAGACACCTTACACTCTTCTGCCATCCTCACCACAAGGAATTTCCCTTCTACTTTCCTTCTCTATAGTACTCACTTATCACCATGAGCACTATAGGTCCAATCTCTCAAGAGTATCCTTGTCATCCACCTCTCCTCTTCCATGTCAAGAGGCTTATCAATACTAATTTCCAGCACTGACAGTTAACAATTCTAAGCCACCCAGTTTTTTATTAGGCAGAACTATTTAGTTCTCTGGGACTCAACCCTTTGCAGACCGTGTTCACACTCTCTTCATTTGGTATTCTCATTTGGGCAGGATACCACCTTTCCCCACCCAGAAGCTTTTGGAAATATATGAGAGTATTTTCTAGTTGTCAAAATGACAGGGACCACATTCAACAAGATGGCAGGATACAAGATCAATCCATAAAATCAATTGTATTTCTACATACTAGCAATAAATATTCTTAAAATGAAATAAAAAGCGTCACTTATAATAACATTGAAAAGAATAAAATACTGAAGAATAAATTTATCAAAATAAGAGCAGCACATACATGTTAAAAACTACAAAACACTATTATAGGAAATTAAAGAAGAACTAAGGAAAAGGAAAGATATTTCATGTTTATGGATTGGAAGACTCAATATTGTTAAGAAGGAAATAATCCCCAACCTGATCTACAGATTGAATGCAATCCCTATCAATATTCCAACCCTCAGTTTTGCAGATATTGATGTCTGATCTTAAAATTCTTATGAAAATGTAAGGAACTCATAGCCAAAACAAGCTTTAAAAAGAATAAATTTGGAGAACTCACACTTCTCAGCTTCAAAACTTACTACAAAGCTAATATCAAGACAGTCTGCTACTGGCATATGAATAGTCATATAGCTCAAGGGAATAGAATTTAGATACAAAAATAACCCCTTACATTTAAGGCAAACAGATTTTTGACAAGGATTCCAGGACCATTGAATTGGAAAGAATAGTCTTTTCAATAAATGATACTGGGACAACTACATATTCACAGGCAAAACACTGAAGTTGGATCCCTACCTCACAATACAGACATACCAAAAAAAACCTCAAAATGGATCACAGAATAAATGTAAAAGCTAAAAGTATAAAAATCTTAGAAGAAAACATAGGAGTAAATCTTTGTAACTTTGGATTAGACAATGTTCTCTTAAATCTGATAAATCTGACACCATATACACAAGCAAGAAAAAAAACAGGTAATCAGACTTCGTCAAAACTAAAAATTTTATACTTCAAAGAACACCATCAAGAAAACAAAAGACAACATACAGAATGGGAAAAAAAATGTTTGCAAAAAATATATCTGATAATAGCCTTGTGGCCAAAATATATAAAAAAAACTCTTACAACACAATAATAGAAAAACAAGTCAATTAAAAATAGGCACAGGATTTGAATAAACATTTCTCCAAAGAAGATATATCAATAGCCAATAAGCACAAGAAAAGATGCTCAAAATTATCAGTTATTAGAGAAATACAAATCAAAACTGCAATAAGGTACCACTTCACACATACAACACTAGCTTAATCGAAAAGACAGGCAACGACAAGTGTTGAAAATGATGCAGAGAAATTGGAACCACAATTTTGTAAAAATTGTAAAAGTAGTACCTTTCACACGACTATATTACTGATAGTGTAAAAGGTGCTACTGAAAACAGTCCAATGGCTCCTCAAAAAGTTAAACATAAAGTTACCATACGACCCAGCAATTCCACTCCTAAGTATAGACCCAGGAGAACGGAGCACATATGTCCACACAAAAATTTGTACACAAATGTTTATAGCAGCATTATTCATAATAGCTAGAAAGTAGAAAATACCCAAACATTCATCAACTGATGAATGGATAAACGAAATGTGTTATATCCATATAATGAAATAGTATTTGGCAATACAAAAATGAAATGAAGTATTGATACATGCTGCAACATGGATAAATCTTGAGAACATGAAAAGTGAAAGATGCCAGTCAGAAAAGGCCACCTATTATATGGTTTCATTTATATGAAATGTCTGGAAAAGACAAATCTATAGAGACACAAAGCATATGAGTGGTTTCCAGGGAATAGAGAGAGGGGTAATAGAAAATGACTACTAAAGGAGTTTGGTGTTTCTTTTGGTAGTGATGAAAATGTTCTGGAAATAGATAATAGTGATGGTTGTACAACTTTGGTAATACGTAAAAAAGAAAACAAAAAACTGATGTGTATGCTTTAAAAGGGAGATGTTTAAGGTATGTGATATATCTCAATAAAGCTGTTCTTTTTTAAATGATAGGAACCTACTGCTAGCAATTTAGGCAGGGACCAAGCATGCTAGATATTCTGAAATGTCATGAGAGTCCTATTCTGTAGACTTTTTAAAGTAAAACACTATTGGCATTTATTTATGAGCCATTAATTTCTGAGCTAAATTCTTCTTTCTATTCTTCCTATTATCACTGTTGTGAAAAGTCAGTGTTCTGTGGTAGAAAAGGCACCAATTAAGTAATTGGAAATTTAGATACTAGTCTGAGCTCAACTACCAGAAGCTCAGGCAAGTTACTTCACTTCCCTGGGCCCCTTTAATGATCTAACAGAGGAAGAGTGTGATGGTTAATTTTATGTATCAAGTTGGCTGGGCCACAGTGGTCAAACATTATTCTGGGTGTTTACATGAGGGTGTTTTTAGATACAATTAACATTTATATTGGTGAACTTTGAGTAGCACATTGCCCTCCAATCAATTGAAGTTCTGAATCAAATGACTAAACTTCCCTGAGGGAAAGGAATTCTGACAGAAGACAACCTTTGATCTTGAACTACAGTATCAGTTCTTCCTAAGCCAATTTTGTATAACAAATCTCCTCCTGTATATACACACATCCTATTGGTTCTGTTTCTCTGGAGAACTCTGACTAATACAAAATGTATGCCTTGCAAAGCTCTAAGTTCTCCTTCACCTCCACCAATTTAAGCATTCAAAACTATATGGTATTGAAAGCTCCAGTTGCTTTCAGAGCATTTTGGAAGTTCCAATGACCTTATCAATTCCACTAAGAAAAGATAGCCATTTCCACAGAAATAATACTTGCATTGATTCACCTGCCTTATAATTGTCCTCTAAGCCTGAGTATGAAATATAATGTTCCCTAAAAGTCTGTGTGATCAGAATATAAAAGCAGATGTTCATATGGTTTAAGAATAGCCAGACTTATCCAGCACACCTGACACAATAGCATGTATGCGATTGTTTATCCATGAGTAAAAGTCCTGATACCCTTATGAAGCAGAAGACATCAGTCTTCTTAATCATCAATCATAAAAATTAAGTTCTTATTTTTTAATATAGTCAATACTATGTTATTTTGTGACTGCCTGTCCAGATGTCTATTATTCAGAGCTTTTCATTTTCTCTTTATTTGGAAATATGAATTTTTGCCATTTCACAGCTCATTTGCACCTCCACCAGCTTTGCTACACTCATTACTATTTCTGGCAAAAGATTTGGTGAGAGAGGCAGTTGATGCAAATGAGATTTTTAGATTATCCACGCTCTCCTTTTCTACCATGACCATGGATAATCAAGAATCAACTGTGCAAAGAGCATCAAATGCAATTAGGCATTAGATAAGGAAAGCTTCACACATAAAATCACTAGGAATGCCTTCAAGGGAGTATCAAGTAGAGAGGAGCACCTGTGAAAATAAGAAGGTGTTTTCCTGTTAATGTTCCTGGCGCTTTATGAAACGTCTTAAAAGAAATGATCAAAAAAATTTATAATAGTAATTCATTAACCCATTCACAGTGCAGCAAACACCTTCCTTCAGTTGCAGTGCCCAAAGGTTATATGGTGATTTGTTACATCTCTTTTCCCTGTGTAACGGATACAAAGAAAAAAATTATGTGAATACTCAAGCACTATGTATGCATTGAGGCCTGGAGGGACTGCACTTCAGTAATTTCCTCATTATGAGGGGCAAAACCAAATGTGGCCGCCACTTCCAAAGTTAGCCTCTCCCTTTTATTGTAAAGAAAAGGAAGTTTTACAAGAAAATTGTTGATTTAACCATTACAAAGACACAAGGATATTGGCAGAACTATGGCTAACAAATGGAAAACCAGTAACATCATTGAAATAAGCAAAGTGACATTCCATAATGCAATTTGCAAAAGGTTAAGTCATCCACCAACAAAAGTTTATTTTAGCAAACACTGTTTTTCCCTACAGCAATTTCCCAGTATCTTTACATATCAATCAGTAACTTGTCTGTCCTTGAGCCAGCAACTTTGCTGTGCCACAAGTCTCCAGCCACATCAGAGACCCTAGCCTGAGGAACGTTTCCTGTCTTTTGCAAGGTTAACGTATCTATATATAATTTTAAGAAGTTAGGCTAAACCTGAAACTGCAGGGCTTTGGAGGCCCTGTGAAATACATTTGCTTTATAAATATTGGTATATTCCACAATGACTTAGTGGCACTGTCAGCAGTCATCCCATTCAGAAAATGTGTAACTCAAGCCTGCTAAGTACTGGATAGTGTGCCAGGTGAGCACTGAGAATGTGAACACACTAAGACAGCTCCTGCTTACATTTTAGTGCAGAGTCAGATAAGTAAATTATTTCAGTTTAACATGGCTAATTCTATTACAAGGGAATTCCCAAAGTGCTAGGAAAGAAGAGAGGAACATTTATCCAAGTCTGGCAAGTCAGAGAAGCCTTTTTGTAGGAAGTGATACCTCAGTTAAGTATTAAGGAATGATTAGAAGTTGGGCAGTTTAACAAAAGGAAAAGGTAATTTTAGACAGAAATAAGATCATGAACAGAAGCATGGAGAATAGGAGAACTTGATATCTAGGGACAACTGTTAGCAGTTCCACATCCTCGATCCTAAAGTATAAATCATGCAGAATCCAGTGATGAGAAAAGAGGCATAAACCAATCATGGAATTACCCTAATAACTACTTTTGTGAATAAGCATGGGCTTGATTTATTGATGAAAACCATTGAAGAATTCAGACTGTGAGCGATGTGGTTAAATTAATGTTTTTAATTAATCATTCCAGAGAGATGGGTATTTGGGTTGAGTAGCTGGGAAGAGGATTTGAACAAGGGAAATCTGCTGAAACTGTCAAGAAAGCTAAGAATATTTTAGCTAAACAAAGATAGTTTAAGTGAGAAAGAAAAAGACTTGAAAAACATTTACAAGATAAATTGCCAGGACCATTGAATAATTAAATGTAGTAGGAGAGACAAAGAGAAGGAAAGATTATCATTATTTTCAGGATTCCAGATGGGAAACACAGAACAAGAAACAAGTGAAAGACACTTGGTGGTTGATGAGTTCAGTATTGACATATTGAGGCTATCCAAGGAGAGATGACAAGCATGCATTTGCATACTCAAATGTGAAGCTCAGGTAAAATTAGAGCTGATGATACACATTTGGGAGTCATCAGCATAGTAGTTCAAATTATAAGAGTGAATGAACTACCCAAGGAGATAGTATAAAGTACTGGTTCTCAATTCTGGCTGCACATTAGAATCAATTGAGAAGATACTTATGCCCAAGCATGGCCCCACACCACTTAAGTCAGAATTTATGGGATGCAGCCAGGATTTGGAATTACTGCACTAAGTAAAAATAGAGGTGGTCTCAAGACTGCAAGCCCATGAAGAAAACCAAAAAGAAATAAATGGTCAGAAATGTATGAAGAGAACCAGAAGAAAAAAAAATATGCCATTAGTTTCATATGCCCAATTGTATTCACTAGAACAGAATGAGTACGACAAAACCATTCTTTTAAAATAAATACTGTGAAATACTATCATTTCAGAAATCCCTGACCACTACAATCTCATCCCACGTCAAGAGTCCGAGTTCTATTGTACCAAAATAGTATCAGTTAGCTAGTTATGCCTCATTATAAATGGGTTTCCAAAAGTTTCATTTCCTTGAAATCATGGTGAAACACATACATTATTTTAACTAATAAGATATGTTTAATAATTATGAGGTCCAAGATAAAATCAAAGTCCTTTGTGGAACAAATATTTTCTTCTTGAGGATTTATCTGTTTAGCGAGTTTATTTTTTATTGTGTTTTTCTTAAAGGGCCGTTAGGTGGGGGATGGGGTAGAACTTGAATATATTACGGATTAAAATTGAAAATTTACTGTAATATTTATATCTATATTTATAATACTCTACACCCATAGTATTAATGGCATGTTTGTTCCCTAAAATTACATTATAGTTTTATTGATCGAGGCAATATAAACACACTGCTTTCGGATGCAACTGAAAATGTGATTATGGCCTCTAACAATGGTAATTTAAGTATTAATTTCCATCCATCTCAGTAACTGGCAGCATCCATCAATTATATCATTAGCTGTCCAGCAACTGCAGCTGCAAAAAGCAGAATTAGCGTTTAAGCTACTGTCATTCACCTGAAATTTTACAGGTCTAATTAGTGAGCCAAGAAGGCTGTCAACAACTAAATGCCGAATGATTGGCCTGCAAAGATAGCATTTCCCAACCCTTCCCCAGACTCACTCATCCAGCATTGTTATGTCATTTTTTCCTAGTTCAGAATTCAAACTGTCAGAAAAAAAATTCTTTACTTTGGCTTCTGACAACATTCTTTTTTTTTTTTCCAATTTTTTTTTATAGGAACACAGTTGATTGTACATATCTGTGGGGTACAGCATTGAATATCAATACCTGTGTGCAATATGTGATGTTCAAATCAGGATAATTAGTATTTTCAACATTATACAATGTAATTGATTTTCATGGCCCTTTATCAGGTTCTCCCTTATCTCCCTCCCCCTCCCCTTCTCCCACCTCTGGGAACCTCAGTTCTGTTCTCTCCTTTCGAAAGTTCAATGTATTATTGTGATTGTTGTATCTTTCTGTTATTTATTTATTTATTTGTTTGTTTTTAGCTCCCACTTATAAGTAAGGACATGCAGTATTTCTCTTTCTGTGCCTGGCTTATTTCACTTAACATAATTCTTTAATAAGTAAGAATATTGGACAGACAAATCCTCTGAGTCCACCTTCAATCAAGAAAAGTTGTTTCATACTCCCTTTCATTTATCTCTATTCCACTGACTTTTGCAAATCCTGACGCTGCAGTTATTACTTTATTCATTTACTATAACATTTTTTGAGATCTTTATATGTGCCAGACATTGGCCAGGTACTGTGGCTATACACATAAATAGTAGAAAGAGATCCTTGCTGTCAGGGAAGTTATATTCAAAGAAGAGAGATAAAAAAAATTGACAAACAGAAAATGAATTAAAAAAGAAAATATAGTGATAAATGCTTTGAAAATAATTAAAATAGAGTCACATGATTAAGAGTGAGTGGGAAGCTACTTTGAATTTTGTGCCTAGGGAAGGCCACTCTGGTGGTATCTGAGCTGAATCATGCATGATGAGATGGAACCAACAAAGGCCACAAGGAAGAGCATTCTAGTAAGAGGCTACAAAGGCTCAAGAGCAAGAATGAATGAACAACGCTGAAAACTGAGGAAAAGAAAAAGGCCATAGTGGGCAAAAGTAAGACAAGTCCAAGATGAAGCCAAATACAAGTACAGAAGCCAGAGCATGTAGAGCTTTGTAAACCATGGCAAAGAGTATGAATTTCATTCAAAGTACAGTGAGATGTCACTGGAGGGTTTTTAACTGAATAATGTTTTAAAAAGACTGCTTACTCTGGCCAAGGTGTAAATAATAGAGTATAATCCTTGAGAAATTTTTACACATTCACAGTAAGAACATGAACTAAAATGCTTATAGCAATATTGTCTATAATAGCAAAAACTGGACATAGGCCAAATTTTCATAAGTGGTCGAATAAGTCAATTTTGTGACAATCTTACAATTGACTACTATATAGTAATGAAAAATACAACCACAATAGGACATATTAACATGAGTGAGATCAAAAAATAATTATGACTAGAAAAGCATATTGCAGAATAATATATACAGAATGATTCCATTAATATAAAATTCAAAAACATATACAAAGTAAACGATATCTATTTTAGGTTACATACATATATGGTGAAAAAATAAAGCAAATCAATGTAAATTGGGGGCATCTTCTAAAGTGACTCCCAATGAGTCACACCATTGTATAATCTCCTCCCTTGCCATGTGAACTTCTAACCAACAGAGTATCACAAAGGTGATGGGATGTCACTCCTATGATTATGTTGCATTATACTAACACCATCTTAGTAGACTGAAGCAAGTCACTCTCCTACTGGCCATGAAGTAAGTAGACATGTTGTGAGAGGGTCTATGACAAAACCTACGTGGCAAGGAACTCTTAAGAGCTGGGAGCAGCCCCCAGACAATGGCCAGCATGGAAAGAGGAACCTCAGTCCTATGACCACAAGAAGAAAACTTTTGCCAACAACTTGAGGGGACTGGACGTGGATCTTTCTGTATTTGATCCTGTAATGAGAATGCAGCCTAGCTGATAGCACCTTAATTGCAGCCTTGTCAAACTGTGAGCAGAGGACCCTGCTAAGCCATGCTCATGTCCCTGATACATGTAAACTGTGAGGTAGTAAATGCATGCTGTTTTATGCCATTAGATTTGCTGTGATTTGTTGCATGGTAATAGAAAACAGAAATAATAAACAAAAAATTTGAAATAGTGTTTACCTCTGGGTGGGTGAGGTAGAAAAGGAAGGGGATTAATCAATGAGGGTCATAGTGTGGACTTCAAAACTACTGTTAATATGCTCTTTCTTCTTTTTATATCCTCAGACCTTCTAGGCTTTGTAGGTAGGCACATATTGATCCTTTTTAGTCTATTGTCTCTTTCTTAAGTAGTTGGTTCTCCATATCCATGGGTTCTGCATCCATGGATATAACCAACTGTGGATCAAAAATATTTGGGAAAAATAACAATACAACAATAAAAACACAATAGCATAACAACTATTTGTACAGCATTTACATTGTATTAGGTATTGTAAGTAATTTAAAGCATACAGCAGGATGGGCATAGGCTATATGCAAGTACTACACCATTCTATATGAGACTTCAGTATTCAAAGATTTTGGTATCCTTGGGGAGTCTTGGAACCAATCCCCTGTGGATATCAAGGGACAACTGTATACAGTATGCTTTTTAGTCAATTATATGTTTGCCTTAAATTCTATTTAGTCAAAATTTAATATTGTTATGCCTGGTTTCTCTTGGCTCATATTGACCTACATAACTTTTCTCATACTTTTATTTTCACCATTCTCTTGACATTACTTAAAATTGGGTCTCTTGTAGAGCACATGTCATGGGCTATTTCGAATTAAATCTTAGAGTCTCTGACAACTGACCAGATTAACCCATTTATAATTATTGCAATTTCTGTTATTTTAGGACCTGCTACTGCTGTCATTTCCTGCACTTTTTTTACATTTCTCTTTTTCATTCTTGCTTTCGATTGGATAGATTGAGTGTTCTTATTCTGTTTATGTCATATTTTATATATTTGCTCTTATAATAGAAGAACTTAGGAACCATTTATATGTTTTCCCTAATGAGACAAGTGCTACAACATGCTGGCATATTTCTTTGGTCTCCTCCAGCCCATTATGTTAATTTTGTCTATAATTTTAGTTTTGGAGTTCTAAAATTTCCCCAGCACTAAGGGAGGAATCCAGCCACCCATGCTGGTTTGCCATTTTGTTAGAATAAGAAACTTTCATTGTGATGTTTAGTTATGTTCTATTAAGCTATGTGACAAGCATGATTGTTTTATTACTAGTCTTTAATCTTTACATATATGTCATAGTATTTATAGAAATCATTTGTTTTATTAATTCATTAAATAAAAACTAGAATGTTTCGCACAGTAGATATTTAATAAATATTAGTAAATTAAGAAATAGAGTATAAAAAACTAAATAATTATTCTCTTGATAATTATTTCATAAGTGCTATGGTAACACCAACAAAACTAAGAAATTATTTTAACAGATAAGAAAGACATCCTACAGAATGGGAGAAAATATTTGCAAACTATATATCTGAAGAGGGGTTAATATCCAGAATATATAAGAAACTCAAAAAACTTCACAGTAAAAACACAAATAATCCAATTAAAAATGGACAAAGGTGACGAATAGATATTTTTCAAAGGAAAACATACAAATGGCCAACAAGTACATGAAAAAATGCTCATCATTACTAACCATCAAGGAAATGTAAATCAAAACCACATTGAGATACCATCTCACCCCAGTCAGACTGGCCATTATTAAAAAGACCAAGAATAACAAGTGCTCAAGGGATTTGGGGAAAAGGAACTCTTCCACACTGTTGACGGGACTGTAAAAGAGTACAGCCATTATGGAAAACAGTATGGAGGTTTCTCAAACAACTACAGATAGAACTACCATAAGATCCAGCAATCCCACTACTGTGTATATATCCAAAGGAATGGAAATCATCATGTTGAAAGGATACCTGCACTCCCAAGTTCATCACAGCTCTGTCTACAATAGCCAAAATATGTAACCAACCTAAATGTTCATTGATGGAGAACTGGATAAGGAAAATGTGGTATATGTAGACAAAGGAATACTGCTCAGCCATTAAAAAAAGAACAAAATTCTGCCATTTGCTACAACATGGATTGACCTGGAGAAAATTATCTTAAATGAATTAAGCCAGACACAGCAAGAGAAATACTGCATGTTCTTACTCATAACCAGGTAGAAGGAAGGAAGGAGAGAGAGATGAGAGAGAGAGAGAGAGAGAGAGAGAGAGAGAGAGAGAGAGAGAGAGAGAGAGAAGAAAGAAAAGACCACAATAATATATTGAACTTTCAGAAAGAGAGAACCAAGCTAGAGATGCTAGAGATGCGGGAGAGGGATGGAGGGGGATTAGGTAGTGATAGGTCAGGTGGAGGGCATGGGGAAAGATCACGATTTAAAATGATGAATATGCTAATAATAAATAAATAAGTGTTAGTTATGGGGGGGGAGATCTTTCTCAGCTTTTCCTTTTTGTCTAGAACCCATGTATTATCTCTTACATCTGCTTGTCTGAATCATTGATGTCATTCCATTAGTTCACAAAATATGTATCTGCTTATCCCAAGCACTTTTAGCTACTTTAAGCATACTACTTTTAATTATGCACATGTTATATGCAAGCCATTGTGGTTATTAATATGCAGTATGTGGAAAATAATTTAGTATAAGCCACAATGAGCTTATCTTCTAGTAACAGGAGATGAATATGCTCACAATTAAGGATGTTTAATGTGATAAATGTAAAAGGAGTATGTAAATAGATGAATGGAAAGTTACAGGAGAAAGGTTTATGAAAGATTTTCGGACTGGGCCTTTGAAGAAGGGTAGGATTTGAACTTCACAAACTAACATGTTCTCTTTCACCTTTGGTCCTTCATAAACACTATTTGAGCTGCACATACACTCTTAAGTGTCCTCTTATCCTAGCTCATTCTCACTTATCCTTAGGTTCTCGGCTCTGTTGTCCTGTCTCCCTGCTACCCACCCTCACTTCCCGGAGCCTGTGTTCAGTACCCTTCCTATGTGTGCCCCCACAAAACCAGTAAGTGAACTCTGTCATAACTCCTACCATAGTCTGTTGCAATTATCTGTTTATTTACAAGGTGGAATGTTTCTGTGTCTGCTAAATTGTCAGCTAGAGGTTCACAGGCATCTATTTGTTTTAATTATAGGCATTGGGGGATACAGACCTGTGAGAAGAAATTTTTTTTCACAGGGACAGAAAAGAAAGAGAAATGAAGAACAGAATGTGCATCCTCCTGCAGTCTGACCCCAGGGGCTGAATCTGACAGTACTTTGTGAAGCCTGAGGCATAAGCTATGCTGCTTGGGAGCTCAAGTGACAAAGCACAACATAAAGGTAGATCTCATGATATTTTTCACATTTTGCTGAAAATAGCATGTTATATCATCCCGATGGCAAAATGGTGCCTCGAGGATTTCACAGGGTTGAGAATTCAGTCCATTGAACACTCGGCAGGGAAACATACATGTATAGGCACCACCAGTAGTGACGGTGTCAGGCAGCTGCCAGAAGTGCCTTAGCAGGAGCTCAATAAAGAACACTGGAGGATTCCATGAGCACATACCATGTACCCTATGGAATTCCCAGGTAACTTGGGAGGCTTAAAAGGAAAACCGATGTCTTCAAGTTAGGAAGGTTTGAGGCAGAAAATCTCATGCTAAATTCAGGCATTAAAGTTAATGTTAACTTCATCTGCATCTAACAGATGGTGAAACCTAGAGCTTTTTGTAGAATTCTTTCTTTATCCCTCCTTCATTAACTAAGTTGTCATTTCTTGAGAGTAGGGACTGTGCGTTGTTCACTGGGGAAGTTCCTAGAACTTGGCACAATATCTGATGCATATAGTATATGTTCAGTACAAAATCTTTACTAGATGAATCGTAGATGGCATTAGAACTGAAATTATTCCTTCTAGTCCAGTACTCCTTACCACTGTATTGAATTGACTTCCGATTTCCTCTTTAAAATATTTTAATTGGACCTTTGAAGAAGTGTGCTGCTTAAATACATGTGTTCTCTCTCACCTCTAGGCTTTTACAAACACTCTTTTAGCTGGATATACACTTCTGCATCCTCTTAGCCTAGCTAATTTCCATTTATCTTGAAGATTCATAGGCATCTATTTATATAAATCATTTGTATTGGGAAAAGGAGACCTGTTTCATATAGGTACCTCGGTGTCACATGTGAATTAAAGCAAATTTGCAAGCAGATTAAAGACAGTTAGTGAACTTTCAAACATTCTTCTCAGTCTATTTCAAACATCCATTAAAATACAGAGTTATCTGGTAATAACAGATGGGTTTTCAAACAAATATAATCAATCTCCACTATCATTTAGTCAATGCTGAATGACAAAGTTTTGAAATTGTGTACAAAGGGTTTTCTCTATAATTCCCCCAAACAGTACTATTTGAGAATCAGTCCCCTCTTCAATGCATATTACCTCCTTACATTTAGACTAAAGCATACCTGAAAATTTTTACACATCTCATATGCTGCATTAGATATCATATAAAGAACAAGATACATTCAGAGCATAAAGCGGGTGTGAAGGCTGATATGTCTTAAGCAGCACTTTCACTTACAAGACTGTATCTGTGTTTTGTGGTCAGAAATCAAATCTAATGTCAAAACTTCCCTTGTTAGAGAACATGATTTTTCATAGTAATGAGAGACTGCATAGCAACCAAACTGATTTATTAATTAATTTACTGGGCTCATGTGTCATTAAATTGTGAAAGATTGTGGAATATAAGAGGTCTACACACTTGCCCCAAAGAGCTAAACCAAACAGAGAGAACTGCACAGGCTTTCACAAGCTTACATGCCTCTGCTGCAGAGTCACCCATGGGATGTTGGGGCTCCTGGATGGTCCAGCCATATGTCTTCCCTAAGAGTATGTTTAAAGATTTATGCAAAAAGCTATGTGGGACCAACAACAAGCTGGAATGTTGCATCTTCATTGTCAAAAAGAGAAATAAACTGAATATAAGAAAGAATATTTAGCCTGACAGTACAATAGGAAAAGAATGCCCTAAAATAATTTTTTTCAATTTAAAAGTATTTTTGGCTAAAATGGAATAAGAACTTCCCCATTTAAAAAAAGTTACCTAATACAACTAAAAAGAGATTATGGGAATAATGAAGTTCCCAACACTTCCAGCTACAGTTGGGTGTCTAGCCATATTATAGAAAAGTAAGATATCCTATGTGTACCTCCCACCATCTTCCAATAATCTGTGAAACACCCCTTGCTTTGGCAGGCTCCCAACCAGAAAGTCAAAATATTAAGAAATCATTTATAAAGGGAGGTGACTCATCCAAAAATATTTGCATTACACTTCCCACTGAGCAAGAAGCTTAAGGAAGGATTCCAGTAACTTAGAAATAACCATACTTTGGAGAAAGCCAAATAAAGTTCAAGTGGAACTAGCTTGTCCATATAGGCCACCACTACACAATTTGATTCTCATAGTCTGCTTAAAAATATGTGTATTCATGGGGCCGGCCTGGTGGCGCACTCAGTAGAGTGCAGTGCTTGGGAGCGCGGCGGTGCTCCCGCCGAGCGAGGGTTTGGATCCCACATAGAGACCGGTCCGCTCACTGGCTGAGCATGGTGCAGGTGCGATACCGAGGGTTGCGATCCCGTTGCCAGTCGCGGTACGGGCGTGACACCAAGGGTTGCGATCCCAGGGTTTGGATCCCACATAGAGACCGGTCCGCTCACTGGCTGAGCATGGTGCAGGTGCGATACTGAGGGTTGCGATCCCGTTGCCAGTCGCGGTACGGGCGTGACACCAAGGGTTGCGATCCCGTTACCGGTCATGAAAAAAAAAAAGACAAAAAGGAAAAATATGTGTATTCAAATTTTACTTACAGCAAGGTGCAATGCTCAGTAAAAGAAACCTCTCATTATCTTTGCTTTACTTTCACCCTCTAAAGTTTACAGAAATTTTAGTCGGTCATTATATGAGGGCATCTTTCATTTTTCCAGCATCATATGAGAGTCTTAAAATTTTAGGTGCATCACAAAAGAAGATTCAGTCGGTAATCAACTATACTTTCCTTCATATGGTGACTCAGTGCCTTATTCAGACACCGCTCTTCTACTATCTTTCTATTTTGTGGTTCTGTCTGCAATGTTTCTCGTTTGCTTAGCTTGCTAGGACAATATGGTCATTATGTTAGCAGATGTCTTTTGCTGGTGGTGTTTTTCTCCAAAGCCCACAGCTTGGTGATGCATTCTTTCCTATTATACCACCACCATTCCCATTGGATGGATGTTCTAGTATTTCTGAGATGCTGTGCTCTAATGGACTTGGTTCTTGCACCTGTCCTACATGGGACACACAATCCTCTGTCCCATACACCAGAGCCAACATATATAGTTGTGTGATGTGCACACTGCACAGTAGAACCTGGCTTAGGTGGTAGGTGGCAGGCTAGAATCCAGCCCTGCTCCACTGACTGTATTGTGTCTTGGCCTTGGACTGAATCTGCCCAGAGTGGACCTATTTCTGATTTACATAGAAACTTTCTATAGGTCAGTCAGTAACAGGCCTGTCCCAGAGCGTATTAGACCACTCTGCCCTAAACTTCTTGGGTGGATTCCTTTCTTGAATAATCCACTTTAATTCCTTTAATCTGTCTGAAACATAAAAGCTCTTAAGCTGTTCCTGCCACCATCCCTGCCCCCACCCCAAGAAGGAGGAGCTAAATTTTAGAAATAAAGTTCTGACTGCCATCCTCAGTGACTGAGATGAGGGAGAGCAGGGAGACCCTTTCAAATAAATGTAGAGCATTGAGGGAAAAAAGGTTAACAACAACAATGATTAACTTCTTACTCTGTGCCAAATACATGTTACCTAATTTAATCCTCAAAACAGCTAGGAAATACTATAACTCCCAGTTGACAGGGGAGGAAACTGAAGCACTGAGATATTGTCCAACATACTTAAAATCATATGCTTAGTAAATGGTAGAATCAAGACTTGAACCCAAGCATTCTGGTTCCAGAGCCTGTGCAATTAGTCACTACACCATAACAATTCCAAGACACATCCTGTCACAAAGGTAATTTGGCAAAATTGTTGAAATGATTTGTCCTTTTAAAAACATGAAGTAGGTACAGCCACTTAAATTGTACCCTTATAGCACACCATATACAAAAATCAACTCTAAATGGATTAAAGACTTAAACATGAAACCCGAAACCATAGAACTACTGAAGAAAACCTAGGAAAAAAACTCCATGACATTGGTCTGGGCAGTAACTTGTTGGATATGACCCCAAAAGCACAGGCAACAAAAGCAAAAAATAGTCAAATGGGATTACATCAAACTGAAAAGTTTCTGCTCCCAAAGGAAATGATCAACAAAATAAAAAGGCAGCTTAAAAATGAGAGAAAATATTTGCACACCATATATTAGATAAGGGATATTCAAAATATAGAAAATATACAAGATTTCCAAAATATCCAAAATATACGAGAAACTCAAACCACTCAAAAGCAAGAAAACAAACAACCTGAGTAAAAAATTGGTGACTTAGTCCATTCATGCTACTATAACAAAATAACTGAGAGTAGGTCATTTATAAACCACAGAAATCAATTCCTTACACTTCTGGAGGCTTGGAAGTTCAAGATCAAGGTGCCAACATTCAGTGTCTGGTGAGGGCAGCTCTCTGCTTTCCAATAGCACCTATCGCTACATCCTGCAGAGGGGAGGAACACTGTATCTTCACATTACAGAAGGGATGGAAGGAGCAAAAGAAGACTAGAGAGTTCCCTCCAGCCCTTTTATAAGGTCGCTAATCCCATTCATGAGGACTCCATCCTCATGGCCTACTCACCTTCTAAAGGCTCCACCTCTTAATACTGTTGCTTTGGGAATTAGGTTTCAACAGGAATTTTGGAGAGAACACAAACATTCAAATCATGGCAATGGGAAAATGACCTGAATAGACATTTCTCCAAAAAAAGACATGCAAATGGCCAGGAGAAAAATGCAAATCAAAACCACAATGAGAGGGCCGGCCTGGTGGCGCACTGCTACATGCGCTGCTTGGGAGTGTGGTGGCGCTCCTGCCGAGGGTTCGGATCGCACATACAGACCGGTTCCCGCTCACTGGCTGAGCGAGGTGTGGGGGCAACACCCAGGGTTGCAATCCCGTTGCCGGTCCCGGTCCGGTACGGGCGCGACACTGAGGGTTGCGATCCGTTGCCGGACACAAAAAAAGACAAAAAGGGAAAAAAAAGAAAAAAAAAAAACCACAATGAGATATCACTTCCACCTGTTAGAATGGCTATTATCAAAAAGACAAAAGTTAACAAGTGTTGGAAAAGATGTGAAAAAGGGAACCCTTGTACACTGTTAGTGGAAATGTAAATTGGTACTGTATTATGGAAAACAGTATGGAGGTTTCTTAAAAAAATTAAAAATAGAACTACCATATGATCCAGCAATACCACTACTAGCTATATATCCAAAAGAAATAAAATCAGTACCTCAAATAGATATCTGCATGCCCATGTTCACTGCTGCATTTTTCACAATAGCCAAGATATGGAATCAGCCTAACTACCCATGAGTGGATGAATGGATAAAGGAAATACGTGATACACACACACACAGACACAAACGTGTACGATGGAATATTATTCAGCCTTAAAAAAGAAGCAATCCTATAATTTGGGACAACGTGGATAAACCTAGAGAACGTTATGCTAAGTGACATAAACTAAACACAGAAAGACAAATTACCACATGATCTCACTTATACGTGGAGTCTAAAACAGTTGAACTCACAGAAGCAGAGAAGAATGGTGGTTGCCAGGGGCTGGGGTGGGGGAAATGGGAGATGCTGGTCAAAGAGTACAAAGTTCCATTTAGGCAGGATGGGTAAATTCTGGAGATCTAATGTACACATGAGCTATTCTCCCTTGTATAAACTCACATATGTGTGAGTATACCCCCTGTGCTTTGAATTGATTATCTCTAAGTTATTCGTTGATAGCTCATCTAAAGTTCCATCTGATAGGCTAATCACTGTGTTGGGTCAGGTTTTACCTGCCCTGCCCAGGAGATCAGCTTTGCCTACGTGTGTAATAAACTGTTTAATAAACTACTTAAAGACTCTGCTTCAGAGCCTTTATTTTTATTTTATTAATATCTTGTCATTAATGAAAATGTGTTTTTGCTTATGAAAGCAAAAGTATATCTGGAAGTACATGCAAGAAATGCAGGAAATCTAAGAAATGACATAAGAAGTAGATTTCAGCTATACTTTACTACACTTATTAAAAATTTTTAGTGATGAGAATATATGATCTATTCAAAAACTGTTGCCACCAAATCTAAAGCCAGACTCAAAGTGCAGTATATCACAGGAAATTATTTACAAAAAAAAACAAAATCTAGAGGCTACACACCAAATGAATTTCAGGACTTTGTGTACATCTGCAAAAATCATGGAAATATATATGAGAATGGATTCTGATTGTGCTAGACCAAGAAGGAAGAAAGACAATTTTACTGAATTTGTCAGTATGTGTAAACTTAACAAGGATTTTGTAGCAAATTTGCCAGCTCAAGGAGCTAAAAGAGGTTCAAATTTTTTAATCAGTTGTATCAGTTGAGTCCCCTAGAAAGGAGATGCTGAGATTTAGGAGAGCAATCAGTTCAATGAGGGTGTAGTTACTGTAAAAGATAAAAGATGGAAGCAGAATTGGGTAGAGAAAGCCTTTACACCACGATTCAGATCTGGTAGAATCTCAGCTAATCCAAAGGAATGCTTTGGAACAAAGACTGCTTATTAGAAGATTCCCACATAATGCAGAAATGTCTAGACCTAATACTCACGCTGTACTTTAATATAGCTTTCCTCCCACTCCTCTTTTGTGTTATTGAGTTATTATTAAATATATTACATTTCTGAGTTATTATTTTTATATAAAATCAAATTACACACCTACCATTTTATGCAATAGCTTTTTTAGTCAGTTAAGAAGAAATATTCATTTATACTGTATTTTATAATTATATAATTACCTTTCCTGGTGCTCTCTTTTTGTTTATTTCTCTCGTGTATTTGAATTAATATCTGGAGACACTTGCAGCCTGAAGAACTTCCTTCAGTTCTGCCAACAATTAATTTTTTCACTATTCTCTTTCTAAATCTGTGAATGTCTTTACATCACCTTCAGTTTTCTAAGATGGTGTTGCTAGATAAAAGACTCTTGATTGACAATTTTTGTGGGGTTTTTTGTTTCTTTGTTGTTTTTTTTTGGGGGGGGGGGTTATTTGTTTGGTCTGTCAGCACTTTGAATGTTTCCCCACTCTCTTCAGGCTCCATCATTTCTGATGATAATCCACCTATTAATTTTACTGGAGTTCTCTTGTATATAAGGAGTCATTTTTCTCTTGCTGCTTTCAAGATTTTTCTGTCATTGTCTTTCATCATTTTTTACTGTGACATGTCTGGGTGTAGATCTCTTTGTGTTTACTTAAAATTTGTTGAGCTCCTTGGACATGTGCAGATTAATGTTTTCCATTAAATTTAAGACGTTATCAGTCATTATTTCTTTGACTATTTTTCTATGCCTTTCTCTCTATCCTCACCTTCTGCTCCTCCTACTACATGTATGTTGATGTGTTTAATGGTATGCCACATTACTGTAGTATCTGTTCATTTTTGTTGTTGTTGTTCTGTTTTCCTTCTATTCCTCAGACTGGATAATCTCAATTGATCCATCTTCAAGTTCACTAATTCTTTCTTCTGTCAGTTCAAATCTATTGAGGCCCTCTAGTTTGTTAGGTTTCCCCTCCCTCCACCCAGTCATGATACTTTTCAGCTCAAGAATTTGTATTTGGCTCTTTTTTAATAATTTATTACTCTTCGTTAATAGTCTCTGTTTGATGAGACACATTCATTATACCTTCTTTTATTCCTCTAAACGTGGTTTCCTTTTGTTATAATGGCTACTTTGAACTCTTTCTCTGTTAAGTTTGATGTTTGGGCCCTCTCACAGGAGTTTCAATTGCTTGCTCTTTTTTTTTTTCCCTGTATATGTATCACACTTCCCTGTTTCTTTGAATGTGTCATAATTTGTTGAAAAAAGATCACTTTAGATTACCTATTACAGCAAATCTGGGTGCTGATTTCCTCTCCTTCTCTATTGCTTATTATTGTCATTTGCTTGTTTATTTGTTTAGTGACTTAGTTGGATAATTTTAGTGAAGTCTATTTCCCCCCACAATGTGAAGCTTATGACGTAGGTCCTCAGAGAAAACTGCCTTGGCATGCTCGCACTCACCCTGAGGTGATAGTGTTTATGGCAGGGCTCTCTATTACTCTCTCTCTCTCTGATCTCTCTGTTAAAATGTTTGCCTTCATTGGTATTACACCCAGCTATTAGACTGTACTCATTTCTGGCTTATTGCTCTATTGTTTTGGATGGTGTCCTGTGGCATTTATTGCTCCACAATCTCTTCCAATTAAATATGGGTCCCTTCCCAGGGGTTTTGAAAGCTGGTCTTTGAGATTTGTTCTCACCACAGCGAGTTCTCTTTTTAGGTGTTTCTTATGCTGATTCTTTCTGGCAAACTATCTGGCTTACAACTTATCTTGCTTCTTTCATGGAACTACCAGCCTTCTCTTAATTACGTACCATCAAAATCTCTATTGTTTTTGAGAGAAATTGTAGGCTTGAATATCCCCACACTCTGTTCCAAATAAGGTTAGCTCTTTCAGGGAGAACTTTGAGCTCTGTGTTCTTATGGCCTGCCTCTCCCCCTGGGCATATTCTCTGAGTCACTGCTCCAGAGCTGCAGGCAGGTACAGTGGTCCCCTTCCTTTACAGTGACACTCATGGTGTACTAGTAGGACACTGGTTGGGGGCGGTAGCCTCTGGCCTTCTCAGCTTGCTTCTTCCTTCATGGAACCTCTGTCCTTCAAGCAAGCTGGGGAAAGAGTGATTGATACCCCACTATTACCAACTTACTGTGCTTGAGGGGGAGCTTTTACCCTACAAGTGTCTTTTTTTTCATCACGGTTTTGGGCTTGTAGACATTATTTGGGGAACTTTAAATATTTCATAATTTTAAATAAATATTTTAAAAAGGAAACTGCTTCTTCATATCAACAAATTATTTATTAAAATAAAAAAAAAAAAAAAAGTAAATGAATTTTCAAATGGAAAATTTTGCCGTCTATAAACTTACAACCAAATATATTTATGCCTTTTTACCATGGGTAAGTGTGGAGAGTCATCTTTGCTATTTGGCCATTCACACTGTCACAATTGGCAGAAAATATGATTTCCAACTTGATAGGAAAAGAGAATCCTCAGAAAAAATCAGAGATATCACTTTTATCACTATTATATATTATATAATTGGTGGCACCCAGCAGTTACATAAAATAGCAGAATGTAGAGCTGGAGCAGATCATCTAAACTGTCTAATACAGAAAAGAAAATAATCCAGAAAGCAGAATTCTATGTATAAAATCATCCATGTATTATAAAGCAGGTTAGTTTGCTCTAAAGATTTTTCTTAGGGAGAGTAAAATGCCTGCCCGAGTACAGCTCCATTTAGTTCCCTGTATATAACAACACACAGGGTATAACAATAAAGATAAATTGAGCTTTTAAAATGCAGTGTACTCAGGTCTTATGACTCCTAATACTACTTTAACAAATGTATTAATCTCCATGACAATTCACTTAATCTTCAAAATTACCGTATGAGACTTTTTTCCCTCGGAGTATTAATATTAAAAGGTACTAGGTCAAAGTGCTTAGCTATACTAACACATGATAACATTTAAAATCATGATTAACATTCTCATTTCCCCACAATAAGCATAAGAAAGTACTGTATTTTTTAAATTGTATTCTTGTAAAAAAAAATATATATATAGTGAATTTGGCCCCTAGTGCTATAGTTTCAAATTGTCTATCATCGAGGGTGATATTGCCAATAGAGCTATTTCTCAATTCTACTACACTCTGTAGGAGCACCAAGTATATGATAGGAGAGAGGAAGCCAGCACTCCTTAACACAAGCACTGTGCACGTGCTATTGAGGAGATGCGATGTACTATTATGCTGGGCAGTTTTGCACCCCCATAACCACCAAAAATCTAAAACTTTTAACTTTAGCACCTAAAATCTGATGAAAAACTGTGAAACACATTCACCATTCTAGATATTCTTTAATATTAGCCAAAACACAATTTTCCATCAACATGGAAAATACAGTCATACTACCCTGCCCCAATAATCATATGTCCCATCTTTCCCAAATTTTTTTTTTTTTTTTTTTTTTTTTTTT